>NW_028277170.1:12496562-12648906 GCF_051122295.1 Plectrocnemia conspersa
TATTATAGAATATTTAGTTTATTTTTTGTGTTTTAAGCAATTTAATATAAAGTTTAATCAATCACTTAATTAAATTTTGTTTTATTATATTTTTCATAGTATAATTTTTATAAAAAATAAACGAAATTAAAATATTATTCGTTATTAAAACTTCGAAAATTGGGAAAAACGAGTTTAATAAAATAATGAAATTCGAAAAGCGGCTTTTTAAAAGTCGGTTTTTCTATAAGCCCTACACTATACCAAAACTACAATAGCCACAGAACGGTACTAATTTTGTTGAAACTTCATTAGACTACATCGACCGAAGGGGATTCGAATATAGCGATATAATAGCTCTTTGAAAAAAATCGTACTGATATTCGAAAATTATTGAGAGATTCTCAAAAACAACCGAGAATCACAGATTTTTTAATAAATGAAACAAATATAATCTGTATTGTAAATATATTATACATATGTAAAAGCAAATGAAATTTAATAGTTCAGATAATACGTGATTTTATCTGTGCCCTTTCTACTTTTGGCATTAGCCAGTATAATCGTGAGTATTGTACTATACTTATATTATCGCAATTTAATTTCCGGATTGACATTGCAGAATTGAAGTCATATAAATAAGTTTTATCAATACTCCTTAGTTTATTAATGCCTAAATAACTTTTTGTGCCTGAGCAGAGTGAGTGATTGGGGTTTAAATAATTTAAAACCTAAATTTATCAATAAATTAAAGCAGGGGTGACCCACACCTGAATTAAAGTAATCTAGGATACGGCATAAATGGAAGTAAAATATGTGTGTATTTATACATGTGTATATACATATGTATGTGTTATATGTTAAATGACTATCATCTGTCAAGTCATAATAGTCAGTTTGTAGCTAAACAGCTAATAAACTAATAAATCAATTTGGGGATATGTACATATATAAATTTATTTATAACTACTAATATTTTAATTTATCAAACACTTGCCATATAATTTTGTACATTGTTTATTGTTAGTGTTAATAACGCGTAGCTCACATCACACTTGATACAATTAATTAACACAGCGATGTTTAATTTTACACTAAACGATACACAAACAAGCAAATTATCAAAATAAATATGTTAAAGAGCAAATTAAATATGGAAAGATATTTAATTAATTTAGCTTGTCAAATTGATGGAAAATTATTTCGAAGAATTTCTAATATTGAAAGGTGCCTAAAACAGAAGTAATTGTAATCGAAGCATATATTTATAAGTTAGTGTTCAACTTATGAATATTTTTAAATAATAACATTGCAATAGACAATCTGAAAATATTTTTATGTCATTTTAATAAGTATGTTTTATATTTTACATTTTTTACCTACTGTAAAGTTTTAGGGCACTGAAAATCTAAATTCTAATGAACCGACATGAACTTAACGATCAAACATTAAACCGTGACTTATTATATTATAATGATTTTTCTGTCTACAAACTTTCTTAAGTGTACACTACAAGCAACATATTATTGAATCTCATTTCACTGGCATCGTTAGCTTTTCATTTATATAACAATACAACGACTAACTTACCAATCAAATATCCAAATTGTTTCTTTTATTTAAAAATATATTATGCCTTACAATTTTATTATTTTTATTTAAATATTAAATAAGAAATAAAAAAATATACATTTAACATATAATACTACTTTATTTTTGAATTTTTGTGATACATCTCAATAATGTACAAAATTAACATGTCTGGTTTATACAATGATCAACGTCTGAGCTTTCTGCGTAAATTTAATCAAAGATGAAAAAATCATCATTTATTATTTATATTATGTATTTTGTATGAAACGCGAAGATTAAAACCACAGAGATGACACTGATAAGTAAGCTGATTATTAACCAGATCACTGAAATCAAAAACCACGACATTTCAAACGCTTATGCTCTTGAATTATCGTATACTGTGGTTGTTGGTGTTTCATTTGATGTCGGTATATGTAAAAATAAAAATAAGTTACATACAGTATTTTAAATATAAATAATTTTAAAGTGAGATTACGTGCACAACAGCAATGCAGCTTCGGCGATGCTTTGGAGCAGAATGACAGAATGTTATAGGTATGCAGTTAAGAACAAAGACCAGCAAACTTAACTAATAATATACCGTAGAAAAAACTATTCTTCCGATAACATTGTGAAACAATTAAGTAAGAGCTAAATTTACATGAATATTATCCATACATAATAACTTTTCCAGATGTGATTGTATACGTATGTACAATATATACATGTATTGAATTAAAATACGTAATAAAATAAGTGAGTTGTAGGAAAAAATAATAATTTTAGTCATAAATTACAATACACCTGTTATTAGATTCTCGAGGTGCATTTTGTGTAATTTCATATTAACGCAGTCAGCATGAAAATGAAAAATATTAAAAATAGGGCCATTTTATATGTTGTTTTTCAATTACGAAACAGACTACTAAGAATTACTATTTTACATATTTTTTAGAAACAATTCTACATTTGTCACATATAGAAACAAATATCGCAAAATTCCAAATAAATATCAAAGCAAGGATATAGGTTCCCATGATTATTTAAGAAAGGTAACATACGGTGTTTACGAAACTTTCTTGTTGAGCTTTTAGATAATATTTTTTTTTCTATTCTACATACGTAATTCCAACTAAAGCAGGTGTAATAAACCATTTTTTTCAATACACCCTTTCATCGTCGTTTAGAATATATTTTCCCTAAGATGGTCTAGTTTTTGCTCTTAAAATAGAAGCACCACCATAATGTTTTGTGTATTATGGTGGTGTTTCTATCACGAAAGAAAAATTAACATTACAACAAAATTTCTTAAGCCACTTAGATATTAATTAAAATCGGTTCTAAATCCTTCCCTGATAACTTAAAATTCTTGCTTATTACCGATTGAGATCTTAACCTTGCATTAAGGTTAACGTTTTATACCGATATAAACATCTTTTAAAGCTTGTTGCTTAATGAAATGAAATAATTTTCATTATCAGAAATATTTACGAGCTAATTATATGAAGATATAACACAACCTCAAAGTATGTATTATTTTTAGTAATTTAATGTGTCTTATTATTATTATCAAGGTTAATTTACCATCACAATATATTTATTTTAGTGCCTTATTGATAAATAATGCAAATATTTTACTCGCATTTATCTAAATATTTTTCAGATTCGCATATTTAATACAATTTATGTTTTAAATATAATGTATCATATTATATTTTATTTATAAACTATATGAACGGCATTATTTTCAATGTATAGATTTCTTTGCCTAATAATTGATCAGTATAAATTAAAACTGGTGGCAAAATCTGGGGGTTGTAACCAGCAATGAACCGCGGGGATTCAAGTGGTTAAGCCCTTAGATACGATAAAGTTCAGTAAACCCTATACAACGCTAAAGTGAAACTAGCATTATAATAACACACTTATTTTGTTCACAATTTA
The DNA here is from genome assembly GCF_051122295.1 of Plectrocnemia conspersa. Lineage (NCBI taxonomy): Eukaryota > Metazoa > Arthropoda > Insecta > Trichoptera > Polycentropodidae > Plectrocnemia > Plectrocnemia conspersa. The sequence continues at coordinate 12,500,061 of NW_028277170.1, forward strand.
ATTATACTGTTTTTAAAATTATAAATACTGTATAAAATCAGTAAAATAAATTTTGCTAATATAGAATGATGCACGTAAAACAAATAATAATTAATTAGCTACTGTCATGTTTATTAAAGCTTTTAAAGTATGTTTTACGATCTATGGGTCATATGTGTATTCATAATAAATAATACTATTTTTATATTTTCAATCAAGATATCTTATTAAAAGATAAAATTAATAATTAAAACCTGGACCAACGCACTTTTTGAAATTGGATAAAAAAGTTTTATCTAATATGATCATGAGTGAAATATGCTTTTTATTGTGAAAAAACATTTCACGTACTTACACAAAGATTTAATATATACATACATATAACATGTGCTCACATATATAGCATGTATTATATTATAGCATATTCGTAATGGGTAACTCGTTTTGTCATAAAATAAAAAAATATTTTGCGATGTCATAAATACTGCAATTGAAATCATATTCATATAATAAAGTAATGGTGGCCGTATATTAAATTTAAAAATAATAAGCGTTTGGTAAACCAATATGGATATAAATACAGAGGATGTGATAATTTATGATACAGATAAAAAATTATTTCCTAATGAATATAAATGAAACAGATTTTTTCTTATGAACTTTATTTTCGTTTTATTTATTATTTATTAAAGCGCACTTATGACCTATAATAATTAATTTAAGTACGTGTATTCATACTCGTACTGTAATTCTATATTGTAATATTATAAATGTAACTAAATATTAATGATTTTCTACTTGAAAATTAAAATTAAATTTGAGATTAAAAAAAAATGTCAAGATCCTTTTCAGATGTATTTCAATTTTTTTTTCAAAACCGCATTAAATGATGTTTTACCCAATCACATATTTACAATAAATCGAAATCATCTTTGTAAGCATATAATAAAAAGTCATTGGTTAATATAAAAACCACATTTTATATTGAAAATTCTGAATAACAAATAGAAGGCGATTTTCAGAGTTGTTCTGAAATGACTCAAAAAACCTAGAAGTAATTTTTTTTTTAAAGATTGAATGATTTGTTAAATGATTATGTATCATGCCATGTACGCTATTTAGACCTACAAATTATAATCTTCAAAGAACTTATATCGCCAAATTTTTAAAAAAAAATTTTGAGTTTTAAATTGTCACATGTGTATCGTTGATGAATTAAAAAGAACAGAGGATCAATATAAAATCATTGTGGTACTTTTGAGTGAGCTAAATACTAATCAAAGCAACGATTACTATAGCTCAAATACTGACGGCGACTACGCAAGAATGTTGACCACCGAGATAAGAAAATATCTTTTAAGCGAAAGTGTTGGCATTTTACCTATATTTTATTTACTTGATTATCCTGAATGTCATACAAATTTTTATATAGATAATAATTTATTTTAATCATAAACTTTTTATAAATATTTTATTTATTAAAAAAAATCCTATATGCATTAGAAATGTAAATACATATACTAGCATGTATAATTTTAGGCAGTTTATTGCTCTACGAGAGTTTTTTTCCTTCATTCTCGTAAAACGTCCGAGGCATCTTCGTGTCGATGGCTTCTCGAAACGTAGAGAACTACCGTAAAACAATAGTATCGTAAATCATGCGCGAACGTGGTTCGTGATAAATTCGAAATTGTGCTCTAACCGAATTTTCTGCACGTGTAAACGTCGCTTTTCCACTATTGCGTTAATAAACTGACGGAACGACATGAATCATGTCATTTTTACATGCAACTTCTGACAGAAAACCCAGATATATTTTTGTTAGCAAACTAGGGCTTTATAATCAAACTTTTGGCATTTTTGGTATTAGTTGTGAAAATCAATATTGTCGTATTATATATAATATAATAACTTTGAGAGCTGCATCGCGCTTACCAGTGCGATGCATTAGTGATATCAGTCATTCATAATTTGATTTATTTACATCCATCGCTGAATTAACCTGATACGCTGCGAAGAGAAAAATCAAATATGTATATACTGCTATCCTTTACAGATCATTTATTATTTAATACACTTGGCTGAATTTCGGTCTCTATATCATATTTTACTTTATTAGTATATTCTCAGATAGATCTTATTTATGTTCTTGCCAGTAGTGTTCTCAAATAAATATGTACAAAAATATTCCAAAATGTACGAAACACAATGCCCGATGTTAATTATCATATAATAAAATAAATTATTTTGAATTATTATATTTTCAATTCCAAATGACCGTAAGCACTAGTTGAAATATCTGTATCGTCAGCGTACATAGATAAACGCATATTTTTTTATTTTTTGATGTCGTTCGTATACAATATAAAAAACAACGGACCGAGCAAACCTCCCTGAGGATATCCAGCAAAATTTTACGCGGTATTTAATGTTCATTATTTAGTACAACAACACAGTTTCTATTTCTAAGTTATAAGTGTAATAATTGAACGTATTATTATTTTATTATTTATATAGTTTGTGAATCAAACCATACTTTGTCAAAAGCTATTTATAAATCTAACATTAAAAGGCCATACTCTTTTTTGTATTAAAGTTTACTAAAATCAGCAGGAACCATTACTTTATTTCTAGCGAAGTAAAGCAACTAGCATTATTTATTGGAAAATCGCTTAAATAATATTTAGTAATATTTACAATTAAAGTATGATATATTTCGGATATTTAACATGAACAGGATTGCTACCTCTGCATTTGTAATGCAACTAGTAACAAATACTAAAATACAAAGAACATTATTTAATCGTAAAGACAAACATTACCTCTTTTTTTCTCAATTTGTTTAAAATTTAAAGTTATTTGCTTCTAAATCTTATTCTGATTGTTAATTTAATGAAAAGTATCGTATTTCATAAAGATAGAATAAGTTGTTGGTTGCATATTGTAAAAATTAAACCAATAAAATCTATTGTTTAAAATAATTGATAAAACACAAAAAAAAATTGTGAAGCACCACATTTTTTCCATTGATATTATGATTAGTGCCTATGACAAACAATCGCTTTTGAACAAACATATGGCGTTGAGTCATACATAACTTGTGGGGTTCACTTTGTGATTCATATGCGTGTTACTTACAGTTACTAATACTAATTAAAAACTATTTGGGGGCTAACAACTTTCACAATAAAATAATAATATTTTTATAGAAATAAATTGCATTTGGTTTTAATATAAACTTATGGGTTCATTTAATATTATATCTGAACAAATATTTATCGAGCCCGCTTGCTTTTTCCTGAACACATAAGCCTTCTTATCGTGAACGTGATATTGTTTTTCAACGAAATATAATCTCAGTTATTCAATTGTATTTACAAATATTTATTATTGGTTAATATGTACTATTCTTTATACATTGGTAATATATCTACTGTAGTTTTATATTTACATAAAAATATATAACTGGTTACATTAAAAATGTTAAATAAAATATTTCAGGCAGAATATTTTAAGTAAGCTGCAATCAGGCAACCGGGGTCCGACTCTGTAAAAAATCATAGCAAGAATATATTTATAAAAATTAACCTCAAATAATGAATCTGGACTAAACTAATGGTTTGAGATGTATGTACTGCTGTATTTCAGATATAAATTACTTCAGCTCTTTTTATACAAAGGAGCAAAACATTGCCTTCAAAAGCACCCACTTTCTAGGTAGTACTTTCACAATAAACATTTTTTCAAAGGGACAGATTGTAGTTTTTTGACGCGGCTCCGTTTGTATTAAAATTTGCTTGCAAATTATTGTTGACTTTATTGTTTTTTGAATGTTTAAAAAATATTAGACATGAGAGGAAATATTCAACGAATTTAAATTAGTAGCAGTGAATTTAGGTATTCGATTAGAGTTTTCAGATCAAATACATAAGAAAGAAGCAAAAAAAATAACAAAAAATCAATAACAGTACCAGCTGAATTATATAAATTTAATGTATTTATAGATGATAATATCAGTAATTTGACAACTGGATTTAATGCAACAAAATAAATAAATAATACATTCAGTTTCATGTGGTTATTTCTAAAAAAAATCTATAAAAAGGTCGCGAATTTATCCCCAAAATAGTTTTTTATAATATGTCATTTCAGTAAAATCATATTGGAATACATTTTCATCAGTATATATATATATATATATATATATATATATATATATATATATATATATATATATATATATATATATATATATATATATATATATATATATATATATATATATATATATATATATATATATATATATATATATATATATATATATATATATATATATATATATATATATATATATATATATATATATATATATATATATATATATATCATTATTATATAATGATATATACATACATAAATGTTATAGTGATTGTGCATTTTTAGGTGAACTTATATTTTCACTAGTTAAGTCAAAATACATTTTCAACAGTAGATATATTTCTACTAGCGAAAATATAATTAATCTGATAGGCTGCTCTAAAATGTCTGAATCTCAATTTAATAGTTGCGAAACGTTCATTTAGGTCAAGTCCAAAATACAAAATAAGCCAACTCATCTCTCAGGGAAAAATAAGCGGAAGAATAAGTACAGACAAACATTGCATCTCACATATTGCTCCATAGTTTTTTTGCATTTCTATATTACACTATGTTTTAAAAATATGATAGGTATCCTTATCGATATTACTATGATCAAAGTATATTAATTCGGATAATATATTCATATGCTGATCAAAGTATATTCTAGTTTTCTTTACTGCTCAGTGTTGCCATATAATGAATTTCCAGTCTAGATAAAAAGCAATAAAATCGTGCCATCGCAGTGAAAGGGTTCATTTAACAAGCGTTTTAATTAAAACTTCATAGCAATATTATGAGTTAAAATCAAATAAAGTACATCTAAATCAAGTTTTGACCAATAGGAGAGCGCAAAAAATAATTATCATTTCCCAGAAGTCAAAAATCCACGTCAAAAACATTTTTTTATTATGCTTGATTGTAATTTTAAAAATTATGATAATATTTTTCAACGTGTGTATTTAAAAATAGTCATAATTAATAGTGAAATAAATCATATGTAATATGTTTTACGACTCAATAGGCTTTCGTATTATGTATTTCTAATTAATGTGGCTATACATAGTTTTATAGTAGTCTCAGGGTTAGGGAAATTGTTTTATTTACAAATTCGCGTTGCGTAGTCTAAAATAATCGCTCGTTTGGCTCGAGTGCTTTTTGCGCGACCCCTTAACTAACAGTTTAACCGGTATGTTGAAGCAAAAGCCCCAACAAACTACTAGTGCGTATTATGTAGGGGCGTGTTATAAGTTTGCCCCTATATGTATATTTTTTATATTATTTTCTATACACCCGAACTCCTAAACTGAATATGACACGTGCCACGTACACACTTTTTTTACCTCTCGCTTAATAATAGGATAAGCAGTTTGCCGTCACATTAACATTAGCGTAGGGATTAGAAAATGAATTTAAATTATTGAAAATTTATATTATTTCATCCTTTGGATATAAATATTTACACTTACCTTCGATAATACGTCGTGTATATGTACAAGCAAGGATGAAAAATTGTTGCAAGGGACATTTTAAGATTGATTCGATTTGACATTTGGATTTTTATCTTTAATGTCCTTCGCCCATTCGAGGGATAAATAAATTAAAGTTACGTGTCTAAACTTAAACTTTCTTTGTATTTTTACAAGGAATCCAAAATATCATTAGGCTGCAAAAGCTTCTTGCTCGAACCGACGAAGAGCGTGATTTTAGCGAGCCCGGTTATTCTTCGCCTCGACACTTAGGCAACAAACGACGTCATTAATACATTTACATACAACAATCAAACCATGTATTGAATTTGTACATCTGTGTAATATTAATATAGTAATTAGATTAAAATACAAATTTAAGAACGATGATAATGGAACGAAAAATGACTTTATATTGGGAGGGCTTACATCTTTCTCAATTGCTCACTTGTACTCACTGCGCTTACATCATGTCTTAAATGGCATTTATAACTTTTATCTATTCTTCTTGATCTATTGACATATTTAGAGCAAGGTAAAAACAGTGTATTGGAATGGATTGTAGTAGATACACTGCAAATTGGCGAAGAACAAGTGTTGATTTTCCTTTCTCACCGATAATCAACGTCACGTCATAAATACGTTATATTAAAGACAGCGATTAAATTTACAGAAGTGGTCTACTACTGACTTTTATAGGATATATACACGGCGCTTGGTTGAAGTATTATATTGCTTCTTGTATCGTCGGAGGTCGAATGGTCTAGTGTTGGGTGTTGCTCCCTATAATGTCTTTTGCCGATTGCTCTCTGTATAACCCCGTGTATCTCAACCGCGTCCAAAACAGTGAGTAACAGTCTTTAGAGCCTAAAGAAATTGTAATAGAAAATAATAAACAAAAAAATATTAAATTGCTTAGTTTGAGCCATTTTCTATTCTGAAAAAACATATTTTTCCCAACTGGAGAGAAAGGAGAGTTTGTCGCAGTATGAGTCATTGAAAGCACAAACCATTCGACTAAAAATGCTAATAAGAAGCAAAACACGATCAGAATAAAACACAGTAAGTGATTTTGTAAACTAAATTCAATGCTATGTCAGTCTTAAAAAATAATGCTTTACTTGAGTTGACAATAAAAAATCTTAGAGGCGTTGTACGAGGGTAGTTTGAAAAGTTTTAAGTCTTAACTAGAGTCTCCAATTCGAGTAATCGAGTACTCGATACTCGAGTATTTTTGTCTATTTTTCAAGTACTTGATAAACGAGTATTTTGAAAATTACTCGAAATTAAAAAATTTTGAAATATTTCAGAAACAAAAATAACTTTAACTCGATCCGGTAAAGGTTAACGTCTTGCTTTTATTTGGCGTTTATGCCCGAAGTCCCGAGTTAGAGCGGTTACTATCAGGTATAATTTTTTCATAGTTCCATAGTTGCATAGTTCCGGTCGTCGGCTATGTTAGTGGGTACGACGGAGAAATTTATTTTGTGTTTTCTGTTCGACAGTCCCGACTTATCTAATTTATGGCAATGAACAATATGAAATATCAACAAAAAAAAATTTTAGGTTTTATGACTATGCAGTTGTAGCGTAAAGTGTTGTCAATTGTTTATACTGATCCCTCAGCTTAAAATATAAATCAAAACAATTGTGTGTTTTAAAGGCATTTAAAATAAAGTCAGTTCTTTGCGAACCGTTTAGCTCTAGAGTGAAAGGGATTCACCCAAATACATCTTCGAAGGATATAGATTTAAATTCTTCTCATTAATCAGAAGGAGTAGAATATTGTATATTGTTAAAAATAAATCTATTCAAGAAGAATAACAAAATGCTATTTTGTCAATAGTCGAAGAAAATAAGAGAAAAGCAGAGAAGGGAATGAAAGAAGAGAACATAAAAAGAGAGTTCAAAAAATTGTATATCTATAAAAAGCGAACAGATATAAATTAGAAGCCTTGTCCAACGCGTTAATGACAATAAGACCAACATCAACAGCAACGGAAAGAATTTTTTCCATAACAGGAATAATAAAAACAAAGGTTAGCAGTAATATTAAATTCGAGACACTTTTTGCATTATTGTTTTTAAAAATTATGTTCGTGAAGTTAAAATAATTGTAAAAATTAACATACTAAGTATTTTATTTATTTATTTATATGTGCACGAATTTGAATAATAGCTATTTTGGTACATTTGGTAAATACTCGAAAGTACTCGAGTACTGGAGTATTTTAAAATTCTAATATTCGATACTCGAGTAGTTGATGGTTCGAGTAATTGGAGACTCTAGTCTTAACATGAAGATAGCGTTACTTGCCAAAAATATTCTGGTAATATAATTGTGCATGTGTTGAAAGATACTTAAATTTCAGCCTGTATAAACTGATAATTGTTTTCGATTATCGTGGCGCATTGGGGTAACCTTAACAGGCCACGATGGTCTTAATTTAATCTAAAAAATAAAAATAAATATATAAATAAAATAAATTGTACTTTCAGTTTCAACTACCTAATAGAGAAAGTCTCGAAATATCTTCACTTCATATCTTTGTCAAGTTGCTTCGAGGTTTGAACAATAATTATGGGGTAAAAAACAACAGGATTTTGAAATAGGCAAAAAGTGACAATCAGTGAACGATTATTTTAAGCTATTGTCATTCTTTTCAACAATCGTTCGCCAAACAAGATAACAACTGTTTTCGAAAAAACTTTAAAACTGCTTTTATTGAAAGATAAAGGAGCTTGTTCAAGATTTTCTAAGAAATATAGACAACTTTGGCTTATCTTAATAAATTTCAATTAAGTATTTTATATAATAATTTAATATGAATTTGGTTACTTATAACAGTTAATATAATTACTTAATTATTCAATTGTACATTGATTTAATTTAACTTTTATATAATATAATATATTTTTACAAATTATTTTTCTTTGTGATACCTTTAAGTATTTTTTTATAAATTTAGGAAATGATTTATTTAATTACGTATAGATACCAATTATTTATTTACATAGGAAATATTAAATAAGAAATTATCATTATTATATAGGAAATATTATTGTTTTAAATTATTTTTCAATACTTTTCACTAAAATGCGCATTCGAGATTATATTTTATTAAGAGAAAATATCCATAAATACAAGATTGAAATGTATTATCGTAATCCATGAGAGAATTTGTGGTTTATTAAAATTCATCGAATAGAATTTACTCAAAAGTTAAACGATATGCATAATTCTGTCGATTTGTTTTTATTGTCAAATTCTGTAAAACTAATAAAGTCCCCTTGTAAAGGGTTAATATATATTCTGCACATCGTCGGCACTTTTGAACCTTGGAATGCGTGGAGTTGATACAAAATATTTCCCATTAAATAATGAAGTATATTGTAATACTTTTTCAATACAAAATATTATAATAAATTAAAGTAATTAAAAATTATGAGTGTGAATATATGTAATTAAACACATAAGTTGTCTTAATTTATAAATAAATATACAATGAAGCAAACGCTTAAAGACGTCTTAAAGATCAATTATGATAATCAACAAATAAATTAAATTAAAGTACAATTAAATATATAACTAAATTCATGTATATGTAAATCTGATTAGTATTATAATGAAATTAATTCAAAATAAAATACATAACTAATTATTATTTATTGGTGCTATTTATAAATTGTGATATATTCTTCTAATAAAATATGAATTGGTTGCAAATAATTTTTAAGAACATTCTCTAGATTTGTATATTTCAGGATTTAAATACGTTGTACAATCATACGTATGTACATCGACTGCCGTGTTTAAACATTTTTTACCAGAGTTGCAGAATGTACAGAATTCAGCCCTTTTCGAAATAATAGAGCGCCACTGTCGCAATTAAGCTCATACGAGTACGGTATTAAGATTTTCTAGGTGGCAGTATGCGGCTGGCGTGTGTAATTGACAATGTTCGCATGCGGATATCGCCCGGTTGAAATTTCGTTAATGCAGCATCTGCATGAAGCAATTTCAAATGTAGATTACAGAAGCGCCTGGGAATGTTATTAAAACTAACAATGGTGTCTGTAGGTACTATTAGTTTTATCGGCCACGCTTATGCGAGACGTTGACGGAACTCGATGGAAATCGAGATAGTTACTTTACTCCGCTCTACGCTATTTCATTTAAACTACATAAATTAGCTGTCTTAAGGTCAGCCAGTCAAACTTCAGTATATATCAAAGGGGTAGCGAAACAGTGAATAACACAATATTTGAAAAAAATCGGTTAGATTATTTTATTTATTAAATCTGACAAGTAAAAAATGCTTTCCACGGTTAGGTGTAAGAAATTGAATTAAGTAAAAATAACGAGCATTAAACAAACTATAATTATAAAATTAAACATTTAAAAAACATGGTATACACCCATAGATGAAGCATATCCAGCTATGATGAGCTTGATAAACTTATGTGGACATTGCATATGTTCGATATGTTACAGAAAATAATATAATATAATAAAAGAGATTGTGATTTTAATACCTCAATTTAATAATGAAACATTGAATGAAAAATTAAGTAAATTTAAACCAGTATCTTTTGAAGAAATTCACAACCTACTTTGTAAATTAAAAGAGTAACCAGTATTGATGAATTAGATGTAAATATAATTAAAGAAACTTGAAAAATACTAGGAACTGAACTACAATATTTAGTAAATAATGCAGTCTCCGAAGGAGAAATACCTGATAATTTGAAGATTGCTACTATTATACATATACCTAAAATAAAAAAATAGTAGATGGGTTGAGGAAATGAGACCAATTAAAATGGAAATAAAACTATCCACTGAGAGTTAAAAAGGATGAATAAACGATTGGAGCACTTTTCTTGGATTTCAAGAGAGCTTTCGAAACAAGAGACAGAATAAAAATGTTAAAGAAATTATAGAATATCGATTTAAGTGAAATAGTTTTAAGATACTTTATTAATTATTTAAAAAAAAAGATTATATAAATTATGCGTATTCTAAAGAGAAAAATATATTTCACGGTGTACCTCAGGGGTCTAAATTGGGACCATTGATGTTTATATTATATATTAATGATATAGTTAGTAATGTAAAAATGTATAAGAAACATCTTACTGTTATTATTTTTTTTTTAAATATATTTTTCTATTTTAAAATGGGCTGAAATTATTTTACACCACCGAGATTTTTACTAAAAATGTGAGGCATAGTAACATAAAGTTTGGGAACAATCGTTCTTGAAACTAAATTTTCAGCTCAATAATCTACGGAATATTGGTAAAAATGTATCGCTGGTTATTTAAAACAATGTTCTTGCGCATTTATGAACATTTTTATTAGCATATAAAATAAATAAAAATAGCATTTAATTCAAAAATACCATTTAATTCATACAAAACGTTTTTTAGTCAAATATTGGTCAAAATAGTTATTATTATAATATAATATGTTACCTGAAAATATTTTTAATTTAATGAAATGCAACCCGAACCGCAATATCAGTATCGATGTTGGAAGTTTGTTTCTATACTCTGATTTCATGTATAATAAAACCAAAAAAGTCTGCTTACATATATATGTTATGCAAAACGAAACAAATATTAGAGTGCTTAATTTTTAAATGCAGGGTAATAAGATCTGAGAAGTAACCAAAAATTTGAGCGTAAAGTTTTATTGATATGATGGAGTTTTACACCGCAGATAATTTAAACCTATTCCGTCATAATATAATACTTTCTTTTGGTCAAAAAAGGCATATATAGAATGACGTACTGAATTATTTATTTATTTATTTTATTAATTTATTTAGCTTAATAGCTAATCTTTACATCTAACAAATTTAGTAAACACATATAAAAATATATAAAAAATACATAACAGAAAGAAAAAATAAAAATATACAATAATAAAGTCTTAATATTATAATTTATTTCTATATGTACGAAGGTGTATTTTAATTACATTTATGAAACCCGTTATATTTTTGAAGACTATTATATAAATCAAAACCTCCGTACATAATTCCCCTAGCCGTACTCGTTTTCTTATACTTAATTATCTTTAAATTTTCTCTATTTCTAGTATTATATTTATGTACATCTTTATTTATTATTAAATACTTATTAAAATATTTTGGTAACATATTATTTTCTAACTTATATATATTAATATTATATTTCTTGAACATTCAACCATTCTAATCTATCAATCATACTTTTAAAATTAGTTAATCTATTTTTATTTAAGATTACTCTCATTGCCCTATTTTGTAATTTTTGCAACATTTGTTTATCTAATTTATTTAACATATTTAATAGTGTTGCACAATAATTAAAATGGGGCAACATTATACTATTGTAAATTATTTTTTTTGTATTTATACTTAATATATTTCTTAATCTAGATAATAAACCTATTTTTCTACTAATTTTTTTTAATATGTAATTACAATGTTCTTTAAAATTTAATTTTGTATCAACAATTACTTCTAAATATTTTATATTATCCACTATTTCTATACTAGAGTTATTTATTACTATTTTGGTACTATTATCTGACACATTTTTATAATTAATAAACATACATTTAGTTTTATTCTCATTTAATTTAAGTACATTATTCTTTAACCATATTTCTTATATACTTAATTCATTATTTAAATTATTTACAATTTCTTTAATGTTATCACCTATGCAATACATTAATGTGTCATCCGCAAATAGATGAATTTTACATTTTTTCACGTTATTAACTATATCATTAATATACAAAACAAATAACAATGGTCTCAATTTAGACCCTTGTGGTACTCCATAAGACACTAATTTTTCTTCAGAATATACATTATTTATTTTAACTTTTTGTTTTCTTTTATATAAGTAATTATTAAACCATCTTAAAACTATTGTATATCACTTATACCTATACTCTCCAATTTTTTTAACATTATTTTTCTGTCTATTGTTTCGAATGGGACACAAATTCACTGGGAGCTGACTATGCCTGTAAATTTTGTAAGAGTAACAAATACAAATGACAGCGAGGAACCCGTTTCTAATGACCGAGGGAAAATCGGGAATGTATGGAGGTCGTGTCGCATATTACAACGGGCGCAATTAAAGACCGAAGAATAATAAAAATATATTTTTTTATATAGCACAATACTTTTTTAATAATAGTAATTTTCTGTGGTAATGTATATTATTGTTTGTAAATATATTGCCTCAATTTTTAATTAACATAACTTGTACTCGAAACGCATTTATTTATTTTCATAAATATTTTTTTTGAAAAAAATATTTTATTTACACAAACACTTACAAGTGTTTGTGTAAATAAAATATTTTTATTTACACAAATTTGTATTATTTGGTTGTATAGTGTGGCAGGCTGGTGTTTCTGTGAAAAGTAAATTTAACAACCAGCACATCATAATTTTTCCTGCCTCCCTTCTTTCAAAAAAACTTTTTTTACCACAAATATTCATAATGGTGTCTGTTGCGGAGGCTTTACTTCTACACTTTTGCTACGCTACTGGTATTTATTTTTATGTTTTAAATATAAGCAACTATAAAAATTATAAAAAAATCGAATATAATTTGTACAATGTATGTAAAATGAACTGCTTATTGCAAACTACTGGCGTAGTACCTTAACTTTGGTAAATTTTGCACATAAAAAACGATTCTTGATGTAACAATAAGTAAAATGACAACCCTGATTCAAATAGTTACAACATATACGTAACATTGCGTATGTTGTTGTATTATTTTTACACTGTGTGTAAAGCACTAATAATTTATTTAATAACATCTTCTACAAGATATAATCTACCTATGCAAGAAAACTAACAACAAATTTGATCTAATAGGATAATATGAAGTATTGTTTCGCCCTTTATTCCTATTTATAATATAAAATATTTAGATAAAAAGCCATTACGAGTATAATTTGATTTTGTAATTAAATATTTACGAATAGCCAATTTTTATTTGAAGCTCTAAAATATCAACTAAGAATGTGTAATAATTATTAGTTAATCTTTTTAGTTATTATTATTTTTTAAGGCATTAGAAAAGTTTACAATCATCGAAATAAAATTCGTATTTAATATTTAATGGTAAATTAATACTTGTATTTAGAAAAATTTTCATCCATCCAATATCTATAAAAAAATAGCTTCGTTAAACTATCATCGTTAGCTAAATAGCACTTGATGGAACTCGGTCTACTCTAGTTGGCTAAATTACAGATTTTTTATGGGCTGTATATTGAGATATGAAACCCGAAAATAAATTAGTCAATATAATAAGCTCTGTCACCGGTTTTATAAAGTGTTCTATACAATAAAAAAAAATGTGTTACGCGTGACCTTACGAATTCGGCTGATTTTGATTTACTGCGTGACATTTTTTGCAATCAATCACGCGTGCACATATTACAAAAGCTAATCGGATTATCTGCAAATTACATATGGTTAGAATTAATTGGATCAGTGATTTACTATTTAACGAACAGGCATTAATAGTTAAATTACTAAAAAATGGACAGTTGGTAAAATTATCAATTGTTTAACAGTGAATAATTATTAAAGGGTTTGATTTTATAATATTTGTATGTTTTAAATTCAATGGATAGTTTTATTTTAACTGAATGTTGTCACTATAACAGATAATAAAAATATACAGTGCAATGAACATGAAATGAAATAGCTACGTAAAAATACAATAATAAAAATGACTTAATCCTTCGATAATATTGTAATAAAACTGCATCAGTTTTGGTATTGTTGGGCGGATCTATAGACTGGCAACAATGACATGGCGGTAGCGAGAGCAACAAATGGAATATGACAACCGGCGGCGCCTCGTCCGCTAATTTAATTACTATTACCTTCATCTGTATCTAATTGCTACCTAAACTCCATATCCATTTAATCTGATCTCCAAAAAATTGTCATTGACACAATCTAATTAAAAAAATATTAAGACTGTTTATAATAAATGTTTAAAAGTAACTCAGCATATATTTATAATAAACTAAATATTTAATTTATTACCATAAAATAATACTTACTGAGTTTATTTTTTAATAATTTAAAAAATATATATTATGTCTGGAATGTTTCGTTTAAAATAGAAAATTAAGGAAAGTTTACAGAACAGTGGCAAACTAGAGACTTAAGAGCCTCTGCTAAATAAATATTGCGCATATTTTGCAAAATATCTTCGGCTTTCAGTTCACAGTTTTAATCCATTCATTAAACATTGTTTGTATTGCAACTATGTACAAACAAAACATAGTTAACCAGTAGATCTTGAAGAGCAGCTGCGTATACATATGGATGTATAAAATTAGTTCACCACGCATCTTTATCTTGTGTAATATACAAGATAAAGAATATACATATACCTACAAATAATGGCAACGTCACAAATGAGCGCGGACAAAGGAGCGTGCGTCAAAAGAGCGCTGCATTATAAGCGCTGCGTCATAAGAGCGTTTACCAAAGTAGCGCTGTAACAAAATAGCGTACGTCAAATGCGCAGACAGCCATATGAGCGTTTGACAAAAGAGAGCACGTCATAAGAGCGCAAAAATAATCAAGTAATGAATATTTTAGGAATTAGGTATACAAAATGTATGTAAATTGTGAGAAATTTCAAAAAATAAAAATTCACGAGATATTATTATTTTATGTACCAGAGCGTTATGACTATTAAAATGATTAATCAATAAAAACATTATTATTTATTAATTATTACGTACCTACTCAAGTATGGCTCCCCATCCCCATATGTACGATATACATATATTTTTAATAAAATGAAACGCTGATTTTGAATTTATCATTAGATTTGTTCTGTAATGTTTCATTAAATTGACAAATAATTGTCGACTCGACTAGCAATAAATGCGTACAGGTATATTAATTATATGCGATAAATAAAATATAATATTCAATTTTCACAGCATCGCGGTTGGATTTTGGGGTCCTTCGGCTTAAGAAATTGATGGAAGGAACACGAAATTCACAAAAAAATAGTTTAATCGTAATCGCGAAAAACTTAGGTCTCTAGTAATAACATATTAAAACTAAATATCAGACTAATAAAAGAACCATAAATATTCACCAATTACTACTTTAAGTCTTATTATTGTAAACATAATTTTAATTTTAATTTTAGTATTAAAAAAAATCGTAAGTAACTCCCTTTTTGATAATTATACAATATGATTAAATTGAATTCAGGAAAAAGAGTGTTTTAACTATTTTTAGATTTTAATAATATTTTTCATATAAATAAACTTGAAATCTTCGACATTATACTTTAAATAGGTCAACAACAACAGCAAGGTGACCTTCGCGTCACTCTCGCATTAAAAAAACAAACAACTTGTATTAAAATAATTCGAATTAGAGATAAATATTTTAAAAATAGACAAAGAGGTGAATGACCTTTGTTATTTTTAATGAAGCATAACCTTGAATTGTCTGGATGCATCTAGAAATATTTAAAAAAAACACCAGTAGCTATGCGACCGCGTTCGTAAACAGTCGAATAAATTGTTTTGTTACATTTTTATCGAATAAGTGTTCTCGTTCATATTTTTTAAAAATAATATCCGTTTCGATGTTTTTAATTATAAAGTGATAGTGTAATTGAGTGTATGTGTTAGAATTAAGCAGTGTATAATTGAAATTAGTGTAGTGTGTATAATAGTGTTTATTGCATCGGCGCGGCGCGTGGCGCTGGCGTCGTTACAGACGCCGCGCCGATGCCCCCCCCGCACGACCCGTCACGCCGAAGGGCAAGGTAATGTCTTTGGAATTTTCTGTGTCTTTCGAATATATACTAGTTAACCCTTTGTGCTCGTAAGTCGACATCCGAGTGTATTCCAATTTACGTCGACAAAACTTGAAATGCATTTATTGGCTTTGTGTTGGAGCTAATTTTGCCAATTTTAATTTATTAATGGTAAAAAAACTTCCGGTAAACACATTTTAGTAATATTCAATTTTTAACTTATGCAAATAACTCAATAATAAGTTTATTGTAAAATTTTTAATCGGAATATGGTCGTTTCGCGTGGTGTTAAGACCAATAATTGACACCGATAATTTACGGTGTCAATTAAACTCATTTTTTCCTTCGAAGGGTATCTATATTTTTATCATATGGGATTATATGCTCTAATTGTGCATAATTCTTACTTAATATTGTGTGTCTGTTATCAAATAAAAACGATTGTAGTATGACGGAAAAAAAGAGCGAGATGCAAGCAGAGCTCGTTATTTCGCTCACACTATTCAAATCAGCGATTGACAACTATCGACAACTCAAATAATAATATTAATTATTTATAAATACATATATTGATTTATTTTTACAAATTATTCATATAATTAAGAATGACGATATAAGAATGTTATTACTGTGACAGTAATAGTAGTAGGAACGATATCTAACCACTTAAAACAAGATGGATTATGCTTATTTTAATCTTGAATATTATGACAATTAATTGGTATGGTGCGCCAAGTAAATATTGTTAACCTAATATAATACCTCTGCACCAAGAGATCCATTTACCCGAAACTATAAAATATATATCGCTATCACTAATTAAATAATCACTAATAAAAATCACTAATTAAAATAAATCAATTTTCTATAATTGAATGGGGATACAAATACTTTGTTGTACATTAGTGCGCCTTTTCTTCTTTCTGTTTTCCATCGCTAATGGACAGAGCACGCTCGTCGCAGATTAGCTAAATGCATTTGTGGATGCGGTCAGCAGTTGCAATTTCCTACGGATTATTGGATTATAATAAAAGTTGCAGGCTGCTAACAACTATAATTGCATTACGGCTGCACAATTGCACACCAAAAGACGTTAAAACTATCGCCGTTTGCTCGCCTCATCCGCAAGCTTGTACATAATTTGAAATAATTACGTCAAAATTAACCATGAACCCCGAAGTTACGGTCATTAAATTATGCGTGGAAATCAGACGACTGCACTGTTTTAGTAATGGTATGACAATTTAATTTAGTATGATATATACAGCTTAATTTTAAAAAAGATGTAAGAAAAGAAAGAGTAGGACTGGGAAAATGAGTACAAGGAAATATAAATATTAGAAGAAATACATGACAATTTTAACATGCATCACAAAAATAGCAATAAAAATAGCTTTCTTGCTAGTGAATGAAACGCTACCAAAAAAGCTATTACTTTAATACATAAATTAGGTTATCGTATAACGTGTTGTATAGTATAATTGAATGAATATATAACAGTTAGTTAATTTGAAACATTATTGTGTACATCTACTACATATACGTCGTTATTATTAAAACAATAATTAAATTACAACACATCACATGGCTCATGTGTTGTTATAACGTGTTTAATGTGTAAATGTAAATCTTGCAGTAAAGCAGAGCCCAGGTGCTAAGACTTCAAGATCCTTTCTATAACATTAACATGAACTTAAGCGCTTACGTTAGCAAGCGTTTGATTTGTTGACTAAGTCAGGTAAAGTTTCGAAATTAACTACTTACATTAATATTTATAAGTTCGTTTTTGCTTTGCAATATCTTGGATTTTTTATCACTCGATCAGTGAGTCAGCCCGAGGTTAATTTCATAAATTAACAGTCATGGGAATTAGCCAGGGGTGTACGAGTTCACTTCCATTTTATTAAGTGTGATTCATAATTAAAAAGGGGAGAGGTATATCACTCTCAGGTAGGTTTAGGGCGATAAGGGTAGATAGAAAACGGACTTGATTATTGAAATGTGATATTAACGAATAGTGTAATTTATAATTTATTAAATATCGATAAACCTCGTTCGTCCATCTTTATATATCATTCTTAAGAAAATTATCTAGTGGTACTGTTAAATATTTTTGTTAGATCAAACTTATTTTGTTTCTTATCGAATTTTTAATGCATAAAAAAAGTAGAGTCCACAAAGTACAATAGTTTGTATATTTCGTTGATTATTAATTGGAAGACCTAGGAACGAATTCCATATGAACCCTAATGATTTTTTTTAACATTAGTGTCTCGGAGTTCAAACATAGTGATTTTTATATATAATACTTATAATTTCAAACGATCATCACGTTCTATATGAGCTCAATATTCTATATGATCTCGTCATTACAATGACGATGAGCTCATATAGAATATTGGTATAGATTTGTGACTACCCAATGAAAATCAATATTATCAGTCAGATGAGATTCCTTTATTTATATAATTATGCTAATTAGTAGAGACAGCGTCACGCAAAGGAATAGTCGCGTCTCTTACAGTCTAAAAATAAGTAAGCTGATCAAAACTCATATTCATGTTCATTATCATTTATTTTTATGTGGAGGTTTCAAACCCCTGCATTATTTGTTATATTGAGGTGATTCTAACGACCATTTCAAACAAACGAAAACACGTTTTAAAAGTGGATCATAAATAGTATTCTGTACAACAATTGAAAAGAGATCTTGTGACCAAGTAATTGCATTAATAAATGGAAATATTTCACAGACCACCTAATACAGCTAATAACATACTCTTTGTTTGGAAGGGATGCACGCTTGACAATATATTGTGCAAAATACTATTGTTCTGCCACCCTTGATTACCGATCACTCAAATAGACCGTATCTATTTTTAAGTGCAAAAATATTTTGTGATTGTGTTCAAGAAGCGATGCTATTAATGACGCAATTAAGCCTCGAATTGTAAAATATTTAATTATTTATATGGAATTAAATGCTTTATGAGAAAACTGTCGTAGTTAAAATCATATTTACTTACAAACAAAAAATATAATGTAAATAGTAAAAAGTCATAACTCTTTAAAAAAAATTAGTTAAAAATATATAATAATAAAAATTTATTATTGTTTTATTTTTTACGAACTAATTCATTGATTTAGCGATAAAAAATTTAAGATATTGCAAATCAAAAACTAATATATATATAAATAAAATTAGTTACTAAACTTAAAAAAACAGAGGTAAAAAATGTTTTATATTATATAAATATATATATTAAAATAATGAATAACTTCTTTTCACACGTTTATATTATATACAGAAATTGTTTTAATTATTTGTTCCTTTTTTATTTACTTTTAAACTAACAGTTGCTAACTCTCATTTAATTTTATTGTGATAGCAATATTATCTATAAAAATTATGATTTGTTTTATAAAAAGATTCAGCACCCACGAAATATGAATAAATTCTCCACCAGCCGCAAAGTATTTTTAATAAATTGAGGTATAAATTTGCAACCAGGATTGAAATTTACATCAAATTACATATGAAAATTGTCGGTCGAAACTGTGGTTTTCCACATAAATAAAATATTTTAACCACCACTAATAATATTAAAATAGTGATATTATTCATCCGTTATATTTATGTTAGTCTTTGGATAGTATACATGTCACGCAGGTAGTTATCATGATACTAGATAACTAACTGCGTGACACAATATTTACAGTAGCAATCAGACAGGAAAACTCCTCTTCGGGAAAAGTACAATGAGAGTCCCGTAAGGCAGCATTCTGGACCCCATCTATGTCGTGACGCATTGTGTCCTGACGCCGATCGCAATCGAGCGACACACGGGTACACAGTGATGTGCTTACTCATATAAAATGTATGAACCGGTACTATTATGACGCATCACATCCCGTCACCACACAATGTTGTGTCTCTCCGATCGCCGTCAGGACACAATGCATGACGAGCAAGCGCGTACGGTGAGCTTCATAAGATTCTCATGTCATCTGGACGAAATACCGTTACACGAAAGAGCATGCTTTATCTCTTTCTTCGTTGCATGCGACACCACTCCCATTTTTATTTCTAGGGGATCGGCGTCAGTTCCGGATTGTTAAATGAATAAATTTGATTAACCTACAATACCACTAACTTCATTCTATAATTTTACTACTTATGTATCTAATTTTTTTTAATTTTGTGCGGAATTTCAACGATATATTTAATAAATATAATTATTATAGTCATTATTAAATGTATTCCTACTATTTTTGTTTCCAAAAGCAATAAAATATTTATATTTATTATAAGAAAAGAGCATTATTATATAATAAAAATAAAATGGTAAATATTTCTTTAAAAGCGCAGAGTAACACCCCCACGGTGTATGGCTGAGAGGCAAATAGTAGTGGATTCTAATTAGAATGTAACGGTAAACCGTCGAGCTCGATAGGGAATCTTATGATGCGTACGGTGAGATACTTTAAAGGCGTGCGTTCTGCGCGCCCTTATCTCTCACTCACTCTCGTCACTTAACACGCGAGCGACCGAAAGGTAAAGTATCTCACCTACGCACCTGGTCACGACACACAGATCTACAGTGATGCGCTTCTACCCATATAAAATGTATGAAACCAATACCATTCCGACGCGTCACGCCACTACACGATGTTGTGTCTCTGCCTTTTTTTATTCACGACATTCCTATATGCGGATGACCCAGAAATATTTAAGTATACGTGCTCACTGAGCAGTAAAATAATTACCAGAAGGCTGAAAAATCGCTCGCGACAACTGCTCGATTACAACAGCAAATAGAAGATTTTAATAAACGACCCCAAAACTTAGAGAATAACTGTCTGAGAAGTTTAATAATCTGCACCCCGGCAATTACTGCTGGGACACCTGTAAATCTCCGGAGAAAATATGAATCGCTGGTCGTTAGCTCCCGAACATTTCTTATAAAACATAGGTTTTAATAGCAACGTTATTTGTAAATAAATGTTAATTAGCTATAGGTTTTTTGATTCTTTCGAGTTAAGTGTAATTTGAAAAATATATGCATATAAAAATATATTTATAAACAAGGTTTTATTAAATTTTATTTTTAAATACAAGTAAATTAAAATTAACTAATATCTATATTTATATATATATATTCATAATTATAAATTAAGGTAATTTTGATTAAGCGTACTTAATATTAGAAAAGTAGATTTGTTGTAAAAACTATATGGAAAAATATGAAAAATAAAGAGCTTGTAATAATAATTTAAAATTAAAAGTTTGTTATACATAAAGGGATTGTTAAATACAAAGTGATCCACTTTCAATCAGTCAAAAATAAACCGCAATCAAAATAGAACGACTACGTTATTAAAGGCAAACATAATGATTTAAAATGCATCCGTTGACCAGTCTAATCTATTTTTAAAATTCAGGTATTTGCAGTCGAATTTAATTACAATACAGAACTGTTTTAATTAACAGGATTGCATTTATATAGCTATGGATATAATACTAATATACATAAAACACAAGTGGAAGTAATCAACTATTCCTTAATTTACAGACCACTTAAAGTGGAGTCCAGCGCTTGAATTCAACGTTTTGGTTTACTTAGTTAAAGGGTAGCTCTTGCAAACACCAACTTCACACTTATATTTATCTCCATTAAATATGTAACGTTTTCAATGCAACACAGTGAGAATTTAAAGCATTTTAAGTTTAATAACAATCATTATTAAGTAACCACTGTGTCAAATTTAAATCTGTTAAAATGTATTTCGATGGAAATTAAGCTAACATTGCGAACGTAATTTATAATCACTTAAAGCAAAATAGATTATTAATAGTTCATATAGTTTTGCGTTTTATAAAAACGCAAAATTGTATCTTATATAATATTTGATCATACAAAAAATATATTACCATCCTAATGCTACAATAATTCAAAATAATAGGTACAAAACGATAGAGGAAATAGCAATTTTCATTAATAATTTAACTTTACAATTTGTCTTATTTTTTGTGTAATAAAATAGTACGAGTTATTATTTTCGACCATTGTGATGCATTGGGGTAAGCTGTTTGGTCACGATGGTATTAATTTAATTTAATTAAATAAATATCATGTGAGCAATTGTGCGATTATTTGTTTCGATTTATATTGTATATTGTGACACGACTGTGTTTTTGTACAATATGATAGAGCTACAAAAAAACCTTCATTTATTTCCTAGCTATTTTTTTGTAATTTTCTCCTTGCGACATAAAATATCTAATATTTAATAATATGTACATTTTATCCACGATACTGCATATATCTGAAATATTTTTCCATAACCAAATGTGTTTTTTACTACTTGTGTACATTTATAAATGTATGTATATAAACATAGATAGATCGTAAAAGAAAGGCGATTGCATATTCTCAGGGCCGTTATAAAAGTGACTCGAATGAGGGTAAAATTTAGGGGTTATAAACTTCAGGGCCTGAAAACGATAGCGAATATATATTGAATTAGAAAGGTTTATTACCACAAAAATAATGGCGATTAAAATAAATAACCTCTATATAAAATATAAAATCTA
Source organism: Plectrocnemia conspersa (assembly GCF_051122295.1). Lineage (NCBI taxonomy): Eukaryota > Metazoa > Arthropoda > Insecta > Trichoptera > Polycentropodidae > Plectrocnemia > Plectrocnemia conspersa. Next base: position 12,523,077 of record NW_028277170.1, read on the forward strand.
CTTTAAAATCTTGCATTGTGTCAGGGACGGTCCTACCATGGAAATCGGTAGGAACTGCGACTGCTTCAGGCGCTGAATTCGAGAGTAAACCAACATTTGTGATACCAAAATGTGTTTTGATATTTTATGTTCATACTTAAATTCAAGTTTAATCTTGTTGTAGTCGCCGATTTGTGGAAATTTTATTTTTATAGTATTTTTAGGTAATATAATAGCAATGTTAGTATTAGAATTTTTCTATGAAGTTTTTTAAAGTAAGTATTGCAAGGTGTTTTATATATTAGTTTTATCGCTTTATTTTCAATGACTTAATGAAATTATAAAACCAATTACTTTCATTTTTTTGCGCTCCGCAATATTGTTAGTGAATCGAAGCCTCATTGTAATAGCTATACCGCAGTATAATATTAATATTTAAGCGCTGTTTTCCTTGTAATTTTAAGTTAAATCTGTTTAAAAAAATATTATACGCAGCAAGAGAACATTTAGTATGAGATAATAGTAGCTGAGGGTAGGTTTTTCTGTTGAGAAAAATATCAATTGCTCCTTTGAATGCAAAAAGTCGGCTTAGTCATATAATTGCTGTATGGTATGGCAAGACAGGACATTCGATTTCTATGTCTGATAATAAAAGTCCACGAGAGCGAATAATGCTCACCGTTAACACAACCAATGATGGTTTTATATATTTATCACAAAAAAACCTGGTGGTTAATATTACAATATATATTCAAAGGAACACATTGAATTTTCACAAACCTCATAGTTTATTCAACCACTCGAAATCATTTGCCTTGCCATTTAATTTTCCTATTGACGTTACTCACAATGTGCTCAATACTTCTAGCAACTATTTTAAGGGTCTAATTAAAATAGGCAGCGGATTGTAGTTTCCGACTCGCGCCCTAATGTATTGCGATCTATAGTTTGCGCATCACTATATACTATACGAAATAAACAATTTAATGACGTTTAAATCTTATTGATTAAAAACTACCATTAAGATATGCTACTTGTTTCAGAATAGACATACATTTTAAAGCAAATTAATAACGAAAAATTAAGGTGGAGTTCAAAAAATGAATGGATTTCACTCTCTAAACTAAACACAATTTACCTTTTCGAGGTAGTGTTGACACTTTGTACACACCATACAACGGGAATATTTATCCTTTACACAAAATGTAAAAGATAAATATTTGATATTGTTATGATAAAGCATCTGTAGTGTGAAGGAAATCATTTCATCCATAACAATTTTTCTTATGATTTAAAATTAAAATATATATATATATTTTACGATACTCTTAATTTTAAATTCGACATAAATCTAAGAGGGTCATTAACCATACAAACCTAAGTCAAATTCCAGTGGACCTAATCTCATAGATTTATTTATGGACAAAATCATTATTTCAGTCAATACTGTTAGCAAAGCTATGCAATCAGAAATCATAAATTAGTAATTTATATTATGATGTTGACGGTCGGAAGATTGATTTTATGAATTCGTCTGGCAGTAAATTAATTTTATTTTTATTTTTACACGAATCCCCTGCTGGTAAAGTTGTCCCACATGGAAATCAAGCCGAAACCACTTCCTTTTATTATTTTTTACACATTGAATTTAGGTTTTCCCATGCGAATATTCACATTTAGGTGGTCGCTACCGAATCAAACTGTATATTAAACGCGTTCTGTGCGGAAAAACGTTTAACCGCTTCATACGGTTGATCGTGACTAAACTACCAAACGGCGCTTTGTAATCGGAGCGCTTTTTTCCTTTCCTCTTAAACACCGTGTCGAATCTGGCCGACCACAATCGTTTCGCAGTAAAACAAGATTCAGCTCTCTTTATCAAAATAAATGGATACGGACCCGTTTTCTTTTCACACGCGGTTGATTTTGCCCGCATCGAATAAATCCTCGTTGAATGTAACTGGGGGCGTTCATCACTATTTTGCAACAGTAGTAGCAGCCGAACCAACCTTACTACAACTACACGGGACTATAAATGTTGTATTTTGGATAGTTATACTCCAATATATTCAATCCCGCGTCTTTTTTTATATTGATATTATACACTTGTTAACTATTCATCTAGAATCGTTTCCTAACTTTATATAAATACACCTTTATACAATATACTCTTGATTATCCGGACTTCACGAATAATTTAAAATCACAGATAATCAAAACTGTAATTTATTATTTGGTTTTAAAATATTTTCAATATAATGTATGAATTTATAATACAGATCCTTATTTTTTTATTTACTAAAAAAATATGTAACTCTCGTTTGCTTTTGATTATCTATCAATTATATAAAAATATCAGTACAATTTTTTCTAAAAGCTATTATATCGTTAAATTCAAATTCTCTTAATTATTTTATTAATATAGATATTTTTACGCTAAACAAATTTAAACAAAACATAAACAGAATATAAAAAAAAAATTTCCTAATGCAGGTATATGTTTTTTTCCATTTCCTAAATGGAATAAAGAAACTAAAAAAGAAAAAAATTCCCGCTACATTTTTATTTTTGTAGATTTTTCTAAAAATATTATACAAATTCGCACCTCCGTACAATATTCTCCTGGCATATATAAAAAAAATATATATTTCTTATTAAAAACTTATTAAAATACTCTGGTAACATATTATTTTCTCATATATAATTACTAAAACATTCATCCTCAATATTTCTTTAATATCCAACTATTCATATCTATCAATCATACTGTTTCGACTAGTAAATTAATAATATATAAAACTACTCTCATTGCCATATTTTGTAATTTTTACAAAATCAATTTTTTATAATTTATTATACATATATAATATTATTGCATAATTTGGGATAATACAATATGATTGTAGATTATGTGATTAAATGTCGTATTAAGTATCAAACAGACGTATTTTACATTTTTTCTTTTAATTAAATATCTCATTAATATATAAAACAAACAGCAATGATCTCATTTTAGACCCTTGCTGTGCACCGTGAGATATTATTTTCTCTTAAGAATATGCAGAATTTATTTATTTATTTTCTTTCTCTTTTTTAAATAATTATTAAACCATCTTAAGACTATTTCACTTATCAGTGGCGTAGCTATGGGGGGGGGGGGGGAGAGGGCGCCAGATATTTATTCAGTCTACATCTTTGAAGATATATTGAAATCGGCTTAAAACACTAAAATTATGTGAATTTTATTTAATGGCCATATAGTGATACAATCTTTTGATAAAGTAGAAAAGCACTTTGTTCTCAAAGAACTAACTTATATTTTAAAACAAAAAAAACTCTTATGTAAAAATCTATCCCTGTGATCTTGATTCCGAGGGTAGTGAATAAGTTGTTATTATCTTCATTAATAATTTTATAATTATTATTATTTTTTATTGCATTAGCATTGTTAACATTATAGATTTTTCCTATTCAATTTAAATTTGACATAATATGATCTTAAATGAATTGGTATTAGTGTTAATCTTTGTATAAAAAGATCGGAATAAAATATTTAAATTATAAGATTGTATCATTGTTATATAATCATTAACCCATCCTGTACGGAAGGTAGAAAAATCGCGAGCGTTCCGAACCGGGGTCCTTTTTGTCCCCCAGACTATTCTCGAAATTATGATACTTTTTCAACAGAAAATTGTTTACCTAATCATCTATCATGTGTTTCCATGCATATTTACTTTCATAAAACGAATAAAATATCTTTTTATTAACATTTTTTGCAAATTATAGTCATATTTTTCGGCGACATTTCTGGCCAAAGAACGATCGGCAATTGAGGGGCGTCTACAGCAGGGGTGTCAAAGTCAAAAGGCACCAAGGGCCGAATAAGGTATTTTGAGCACGCCGGCGGGCCACATCAAAAAACTTAAGAATCACGGTAACATTTTGTGTTATATTTAATTAATTTACATACTTACTACAACGGCTACATTAAGCTATTGTCTCTTAACGCTAAGTATAATAATTTTGATCGAAATTTTGAAGGATGGGATGAAAATAATATAACATTACATTATCAAAAAAAATACAATTTATTTATTACAAATACAATTTTTTATTTTTGCCCTGAGGTTTGATGCCTCTTTTTCATCACAATTGTTTTTAAATTTGGCTTAAATGTATTTGTTGTTCCCACCTTCATTAGGGATGACAAATGTTTATCATTAAGCCTTGTTCTTTGGGATGTTTTTGTTAATTTCATAAATGAAAATAACTGTTCGCACAAATACGTGGAACCGAACATTGCCATAATTTTTATTGACAGTTTTTTAAGTTCGTTTAGCTTTTGGGAAGGTATGAATAAAAACCAGGTATCCCCACTTCTAAATACTTAGCTCTGAGCGTAGAATCTGACTGCATTTCTAATAATTCCATCTGCAAGTTTTTTTTTTTTGCTTTTACAACGTAAAAGTTGAACGGTGCTGAGAATAATGAAAATTGTTCATCCAAAGATGAGAAATTACTAAATCTATTCTGAAATTCTTCCAACAACAAATCTAGGTGACTTTCGTATTTAGAAAAGGTAAATATGGATTCAGTATTAACATTGTTTTTGAGTTCTTTGCAGCTAGGAAAATGAACCAAATTTTCACGTGACAACTGTGTCTTCCATAACTTTAGTTTTGTAATGAAGCATTTGATATCATCGTACAACTGAGTGATGAGTTTGTTTTTGCCTTGTAATTTCAAATTAAGATCACTTAAATGTGCAGTAATATCTACAGCAAATGCTAGATCATGGACCCAGCTATCATTCTTTATTTCATCCGTATTTTTACCTTTAATCTCCAAAAATAAAATGATTTCTTGTCTTAGCAAATAAAATCTTTTCAACACTTTATGACACGATAACCATCGAACTGCCGTGTAGAATGGAACATCTGTGAACTCATTATCCATATCTTCTAACAGCTGACTGAATTGACGATGGTTGAGAGCATTTCCTTTGATAAAGTTCACTGTTTTTGTAACCAACCTAAGCACGAGGTCCAATGGTAATGTCTTTTTACACAAATTTTGTTGATGAACAATACAGTGAAAATGGACAAATGATGAATCTGGATACAAGTTGTTAATTTTCGTTCGCAATTTGGCAGCAACACCATTATGCCTGCCAGACATATTCGCTGCACCATCAGTAGATAAGCACACAAGTTTACTCAAATCAAAATCATAGTCATCCAAAATCCCCTCGACTTTTTCAAAAATGTCTTCGCTTTTCGTTGTATCGTGCATTGGAATCAATTCGATGAGTTCTTCGTAAACATTGAATTCAGTGTCACAGGCCCTGATAAACACTGCGAGCTGTGCGATTCCTGTGATGTCAACAGTCTCGTCCAACGCAATAGAATAATGCTCAAATTTGCATGATGCAGCCTTCAATTGTTGTTTCAGATCATCCGCCATTTCATCAATACGTTCAGCTACAGTGTTTCTAGTTAATGATATGTCCTTAAATAACTGCACAATTTCGGCTGAAATATTCGCGGGCAGACGGGTCGCTTCTAATGAGACTGTTTTCGAGCGAATAGCCCTTAGTTGTCGAAATCGTCGCGAACTATAGTAATTTGAGGTTAAAAACATAGGGATGTTCAAGAGCGCGCGCGCGCGCTCGCTCGCTAATTATTGTAACGCGACTTTTACTCAGTTTTAATTACAAATTACTAAAAATCAATATACTTAAATAACTCTGATCAAAAAAACCTTTTGCGTGGACAATTAATGAAAATACCGCGGGTACCCGCGGGCCGCAAAAAAATTGCTTACGGGCCGCGAGTTTGACATGGCTGGTCTACAGCGTTTACTTATCGATGCATGTTGCAGCGTTTCTCAAACACTGACTAATAAAATTATTATTATTTAATTATTTTTAAATCGATTAAATTTTTAACAAATTAAATCAATTAAAAAATTAGTAAAACGTTATATTATTTATATATAACTTATTATTGTTAAAAATAATAATTGCACAAGAAATAAAAATAATTCACATTTTTTAAAATAATGTATTTTTAATATAAAATACAAAATAACAATAATAATATATTTATATTTAGGATAATAATATAAATATTTCATTTATTCTACGCTTGAATCTTGTAAACAATTTGGACATGACAATATTTTCAACTGGTGTTTGTGAACTGTACATATCGCTTTTTTTTGCAGGTGGTGCAAAAAATCGAGTCTTTCTGTCCTAATTTCTAGGGCAAAAGCTGCACCTATTTCTCCTAACCTGTTCAACGCGATTTTCAGGGAGTATTGTCAGTGGAGTAACAGTTTCAACGTTAGTTACTTGATCATAACGTGTGAAACCATATTGAATATGTTTATGAAACGATATCCCACTATTTTTTGAAAATTTATGTTCTCCTTGGCAAGTTTCATGGCTAACTCTGTTGACAACAGTGTGACCGATTGTTTTTTTTCGGAACATATGAAACCAATGTGATGTCATCGGTAAAGTCAAAACGACTAAATAATTCCTCTCACTAGCGTGAACGCAAAAATTCTTGCGGTATTTCACGCTTATTTTTTCTAATTGTTCCTGTTAATGTTGTCTTCCAAAAGTCTTTGAGCAAGGGGCACTGACGAAAATAAGTTGTCAGTAATGACACCACGTCCAGTTCCAATATAAGGACTAATTAGATCAGTCACTACCCTTTCACCTTGGTTTCTCTCTCGTACTTGCTGCTTTCCCATGTATGGTGGTTGTCAAAGCGAATTTTACTGTATAAATATACGAATGTGTCCCTTGAAATTACCGTAGAAAAAAATAATTACTTAAAAAGCTGGTTAGGTGTCCATATTTCCTTTAGTGGTAGTCTACGGCCATTGCATCTTCTAGAAACTATCAATACGCTGATGAATGCTTCTATTTCCGGTTGGTTGGTGTGGTCTTGATTGTCATTTCTAGAGACCCGATTAGTCTCCACTACTACTTATTTCTTGAATCATCGCTGCAGTCATGAAGAGAGCAAAGGTTTCCTTTATTGTAGTCACATTGCTAGCCTCTGTTCCAAGTCCTGAAGAAGATGTTACGATATTCTGGATTCGCGTTCTGAAATTGTATCGTAGAGTTGAATGCCATTCTAAACCAGATCTTGACATGAACGTGGTGTCTTCTGGTGTAAATTCATCATCTTCGGTTTCTTCATCTTTTGATGATGAATCGTCAGCTTCGTTATCGATTACATCATTTACGTCAGTGGCATCTGAATCCAACTCTTCAAAGTCGATATCACTGTCAAAAGATTCATCGACATTGACATCATCTTCACATTCGTCTAAAAGTCTTTCTGTATCTTGTCTGGCCGACATATCCCAGTATTTTATCACAATTTATACCGCAAAAAAATCACCAAATACGTATAATACAATATATAGAAAATAACAAACTGTATAATAATACTTCCTACATGAAATAAAAGGTATAGGATGATGGAATTACAAAAATAAAAATAATAAATCAGCTTTGCAAACAACGAAACACGGCAAAAGATAAGGAAACACTGATTTGCCAGCACGTGGCTTTCTCCAGACAATGATTCTTCTGAGAAGGTGATGGTATACCAACAGCATATAGCTTTCTCGTTCTAACTCATGTACACAAATTGGAGCAGAATAAGCAACGTAAATATTTAACAGCGATCAATCTATCCCTGCGATCTTGATTCCGAGAGTAGTGAATAAGTTGTTATTATCTTTATTAATAATTTTATAATTAGTATTATTTTTTATATTAAAACATACTCTTACGCCTCTTTGCAATATTGAAACAAAGACAGATCGATAATATTCTATGTTACAAAAATATTCCCTACCATCATCATAATCGTATTCGCCATATTATGTGTGTTCAATATTTTAATTATATATTGAATATCTTCAATTTTTATTAATTAACCATAACTAATTAACCTAATCGAAACACAATAATACAATAAATTTATTTTCATAATAATTGTTATCTTTCTTTTTAAATTAAATCTTAGAAAACATAATCAAGAACGTTCCGTGGCACACTGCACTTCAAAAATAAATAACAGTGATGACGAACGACGAATGTCCTTAAAAGAGAAAACGAGACAACGGCAACGGCCTATATCTTTTTTCCTTCTCATATACACGTGTACAATACATCCCTTATCCCGAGCAATTCTACTTGTAATTTCGTCTTCGAACAATGATTGTTTTGACTGACCTATCGGGCAAAGTGGCCGTCGTAGTGGGAACTAATCGTCACCGCCTCATACCCCTTCCCGTTCCATTTTCTGCGGTAAAATCATCAGAACTCGATCATTCAGAAGCTGTTCGACGCGCGAGGTATTAACACGTGCGCTCTGCTTTGGTAAATGATTTTAAAAAATACTACATATAGTTTAGCTCTGTTTCTTTTTATAATTAATGTAGCAAATCTAGGTTCTAAATTATTTAAAATATACAATTTTTAATTTATTTCAATCATATTTTTTATATTTTCAGATTTGTGAGCAAATATGCCGGGGCAATTCAAGGGTAAAAATTTTCCGCAAGAAGAGAAGGAGGGCGAAGATCCAATTGAAGATGTGGATCCCATTGAAGAAATAGAAGAACAACATCGTCGATTAATCGATTTGATTTTAAACATCAATCGATTACGTGCATTGCAGCAGCAAGGTGTACAAGAACCACCACTTCCTACCGATTCATTGGAAGTACCTGCAGAAAACATACAACCAGAACCTGAAGTCATCATTGAAGAAGAACCGCAAATTCTTCCGCCACACCACGGTGATGAGACTGAAAATCAAGTTGTGCAACCGTTAGATGAAGAGGTGGAATCTCCCCATGCTGACAATGGTGAAGAATTAAAATAATATAAAATGTTTCAGTTAACAACAGTTAAAAAAAAGTTTCAATTGTTTATTTTTCCTATACTTTGCGGTTATTTTAATTGATTTGCTTAATATTTTTAATTGTATTTTTGTTAATGGTCATTTAATTAATATTTTTCTCTTTATTTGTATTTTTGTAATTAACGTAATTATTGTAATATTAAATACTTAAAACTTGAAACTATATATATATTTTATTTGTATTGTTATAATAAACCATTATATCTATTGTAATGTAAGAAAAAAATAAACGATTCCTTCTTAAAACTGTATATATTTTGATTTGTCAATTGATTTTTTTGTGGAAAAGACTAATAGTAAACTATTTAATAATTTTAGTACACCATTTAATAAGGTATAATATCAATATAACATAAAAAAATAATAGTAAAATTTTACATTCATTTCTTCCGCGGAATTAAGAAAATTAGGGGAATAATTGGTTTACGCTAATTTATTTTAATCTCACAGAAACTTGAAATTTATTAAGGAAGGTTCATTTCTTATTTCAATTTAATAAACCTGTTCTATGTTAAGTTTTATTAATTGCTTAGAAATTTAACAAGCAGTAAAATATAAATTACATATCTACTCGTACATAAACCTATATTGTTTTTCTAAGTCGGCTGACACCGACGGATTCGTTGTGTCTGTTACTTTGGCCGCATTCATCAGGCAATTATGTATTTTGGTTTATTACCTCGCCGGTGGACGCCGATTAAGAGCACACGGTTTCTCACTTGACCGGAACCCTTTTGCAACTTCGATACAAATGGCCTCACAGTGGTACATACACAATAATTAGAGTAACCATATTTCACAAGACTCAAAACGGAACGCTTCGCAAAAATCCCTCTATATAAAAAAGTGTTGTACGTTCAAATTTTTTACAACTTTACCCTCGAAGAACCAATAATATCGCCAAGGAGATATTTTTTTAGAAAGTACATTCAGCTCGAAAATAATACTTATCGAGCTAATTTGTTTAATGCTGAGCACCTGGATCAATGGATGATGGGATATGCCGACAATTCCAAGATCGCTTGGACGATCATTCGAAAGACGAATACTTTTCGTAATTATTATTCTCCAATTTTCTGATATGGTGCGATTTGCTTGAGGTACCGTTTCTCCGACACTATTATTTAAATTGCCTATATTCCACCTTCGATTCAAGACAACAAGCCTAATTTCATCATTGGAAGATGATAAATCAATGATGAAATCCTCTTAATCACTATCATTACAAAACATATGATCAATAAAATCATTATATTCAGCGATAGCGCTGTTTTATCACAATAAAATTTAAAAAAATAATTTCACCATAAAATTTAAAAAATAAGTAATTAAAACAAAATTATCAATCACTATAGTCTTACTTAGACACAAATTATGGACACCAGAGAACTGTCGAAAACACAATAGGCAATAAAAAATTCACCGGCGCGTGTCTACCGAAGGACGATCGCCAACCATTGCCTTCAGGTGAAATCTACGGCACATCTGATTTTAAATTTAATCATCTCTCCGGTTTGATTCAAGTAAAAAAGATATGCTTCTTGAAACTCTTGTCTGCAACACTGCAAAAACGCCATTCAAAACATGCTTAGAAAATACCCAAAAATCGACGTTATATTTCATTAATAGAAATGGTGCGTCTGACGCACCGAGTAATATAAAGCCAAGCGCTGGTGAATCCCACGCACCTTACGATCGGAAAGGGTTAAAATTGTCGCAAAATAGTTTATAACTTATTCTAAATGTAATGAGCAATTTTATTACAATGTTGCGTTAAGATCCCGAAACACAGTTATTATTAAGTTAATCAACTTAAAAAAAAAAAAATGAGTGAACACTGTATAGGGAGCGTTACAAATTCTGAGAATAATAAACGTACATACATATAACGAAACAGCGTCGCGACGCCTTGACCTTGGCCATTATTCGCCACGCAAGCGAGACGATAGTTACAGGTTTCCGGCACGTGCACAAGAACGTGGTGCTTTACCAGCTTTACATATGTATTATTTTAGATTTTAATTTAGATTATTATGTTTTTTATACATACAAATGTATTTATTTAAGACGTTTCATCGCCGACCGATTAATTATTTTTATCGTAGCCTTATTTTTTTAAATCGTTATTTATAAATCTTTAAACTGTTTTATATTTTTTATGTTTAATTTTAAATTTGATTCATCTAAATGTTTGGCATAATCTAAGATTTAAATTTTCCCCATAATAATGCAATGTTCAATAATTGTACATGATATTTAAATAAACAATAATGCAAAACCTTTCTTTCTTGTAATATAAAGAATTAGTTATCTATTTGTCTACAATCTTTTAAATTTACACAAATAATGTGTTTGTGGAAAAATGTCGTAATTCTATACCGAAAGGATAATTTAGTATTTTTTAATAAGCATTGTTTTTTTGTATAAAATCAACTTGTGCATTGAATATAAATGTTAAATATATACACTAAGAGATCTTGTTAAAACTCAAAGGACCCTAACCGCCCCTTCCTGACCGATGCTCGAAATAATTGTCTTTGTAATTCAGAATTTATGATTATAGCATTGACAAGTTATGAAATACTAATACAGTATACCATAGTAAATTATTAACAACCTACGCTTTGAATACATAAGTTAGTATTATTGTAACAGTTATATTAAGAGTTAATAAATTTAGGTTCTAGTTTATTTCATGTAACACTTTTCTTAACATTTTAATAAAAATATTTTATTTTATTAATACAATTGTGCTACATTTATTTTACCATGTAGTAGGTATATCATAATATAGAGATAACGAGCAACCGTAAGCGAGCAAATTTATATTTATTATACGTATATATAATATATAATATACTCCTACGCCTTGTACTAATTACTATTAGGAAATTGCACGATCGTTGGATAACCGTTTTATTAGTATTACAATATTTTATGTCATTTATATTTTTTAATCTTAAAATAATATATTGTACATAGTGTGTTCGTAAGATGAAGATTTTCGAAATGATACATTTATTACAATTTGTTAAGACGCTTCTAATAAACATTTGTATTACTTTATCATAAATCTAACCATTTGATACTTCGATCCAAATGTCCATTTCGACTAATCGAAACGGCAATTTAAAATTATAGGTTTTTTGCTGTTTGTTGTTTACTTTCTGAAAAAAAAACAACATAATAAACAGTAAAAATTTTATGTTCGTTCGCGTTTTGGTCGCTTTTGACAGTGATAAAGCATCTTTATGGGTAACATGAATTACGGCACATGCTGCTGCACTGTAACGAACAGTCTAATTTGTGTGCGTATTATTAACGAGGTTTAATATATTCGATTTACCTGATCCCTGAATTGTCCTTGTGATGAATTGTGTGTAATAACGTTTGCTGAATTATGCATAAACACACACATTCGTGAACATGTTAACGTTCATAATGGAACAAGAAGAACACATATGTATTATATATAAAATATAATGATTAAAATATTTATTATTTAAAACTTTAGTAATTCAAAATAAAACCATAATCATATTTATTTATTATATGTATTCAATTATTAAATGAATTTATTTGTTAAATAAAATAGCAATCTGATTCAGATTATAATCTGTTAACTGAAAGTAAAAGTGGTGCGGGGTTTTTAGAGTCTGTACGTCATATGATAATTTCACCCATAGAAAAGGTTGACCTTGATATATGCAAGTGTGACAACGTAAATGCAACAGGATATATAATATATAGCACTTACGATGCGACGTTTAGATAAGTGCAATTATTTTTTTTATTTTTAAATATACTTTTCCGTAAAAAAATGAAGATGAAATAAATAACACCACTGTACGAAAAATAAATAAAAAATAATTGTTTTGCTTTATAATCGAAAGCTTAAAAATCCTTCAAAAATAACAATGTACGACTAAAGAAATATCAGAACTAGTCAACAGTCGTAGAAAAACTCTTTGTTTTAGTAAGATCAATGAACTCTCATACGAGTTTTGATCCAGCAATTCTTTTTAAGGACGACGACCCCCCTTAGTACCGATGTTCATCGAGCACACGCAAATATTTAACAATAACATAGAGCAATTTATTTCAAAAAATATTTCCTAAAAATTATACTTTTTTTTTATTTTCTTCATTGTAATACATAAGATTTGACATAGAATTAGCAAAAATTGAAGAACTAAATAAATGTATGACTAATTTCTACCGCGCGACCTTGAAAAACCAAAGGTTAAGAACTACTGATCTTGAGAATGCTACAATTTAGGCTCCATGTATTTGCTTCAGATAAAATTTGGGAGCCAGGGGGGTAATTCTGGCCTCAAAAGCAGTAGGGTCATTAAGATTATGTAATAATATTCTAATGCCTGCACTTCACTCTCCGAAAGTAGGCGACGGTTGGCCAAGGACGGAGAATATAATGTGTTAATTCGGAGTTACTTCGGTCGAGTTCGGTTCTCCCCGCTCTAAAATCTCTCGGGAGTTCTCCGAGGTTACCGCGAACGGGAGGTAAAGTACGGGTAATTTAGGTCGACTTCGCCAGCTTCGAGCGCCTCCGAAAATTCCGAGAGCAAAGAAATAGTAGTCGGATGTTCTTTCGAACGCAAGCGGCGAAATACTTCCCCTTTCGCTCTCTCGCGTGTTAAGTGACGAGAGTGAGAGAGATAATGATATGGTTTTTCGCAAACTGAGATAGAGCGAATGTCTCGGTTCAACTTCAATATGAGCGTCTTCACGATCGCTGCACTGTGTGGTATTTTCTCGATCTGGACGGCCAAAATTATTTCTCCACTTTAGTTGATTCCATAAGTGCTCTTAGTCAATTATATAATATTATTAGTGTTAAAAAATACAAGTATTTAAAGTATTTCTTTAATTGTAGGCCCGAGAAAGAGGAATTCCGTGTAGAACGGTCGTGCGAATTTCGCCGCGTAGCGTAAAAAAAAATTGTATATGTCACAAATTTGCTGTTTTTTATTAAGAAAAAGTATTTGACTAGCATTTTATCATACTCAGTATCGTGTTTTTTAAATATGTGTATATTTGGTGATTCTAAACAAATTTTTATTTTATTTTATTAGTACGCGATCCACAATTTGACGTTTACTGATTTTACCACGGTAACCATATTATTAAAAAATTACAATCATTACAAAACTGTATTTTAAATTTGACGTTAACATTTCTTTAATTGTAGGCCCGAGGAAGAGGAATTCCGTGGTGAACGGTCGTGCGAATTTCGCCGCGTAGCGTAAAAAAAAAATTGTATATGTCACAAATTTGCTGTTTTTTATTAAGAAAAAGTATTTGACTAGCATTTTATCAAACTCGGTATCGTTTTTTTTAAATATGTGTATATTTGGTGATTCTAAACAAATTTTCATTTTATTTTATTAGTACGCGAACCACAATTTGACGTTTACTGATTTTACCACGGTAACCATATTATTAAAAAATTACAATCATTACAAAACTGTATTTTAAATTTGACGTTAACATTTCTTTAATTGTAGGCCCGAGGAAGAGGAATTCCGTGGTGAACGGTCGTGCGAATTTCGCCGCGTAGCGTAAAAAAAAAATTGTATATGTCACAAATTTGCTGTTTTTTATTAAGAAAAAGTATTTGACTAGCATTTTATCAAACTCGGTATCGTTTTTTTTAAATATGTGTATATTTGGTGATTCTAAACAAATTTTCATTTTATTTTATTAGTATGCGAACCACAATTTGACGTTTACTGATTTTACCACGGTAACCATATTATTAAAAAAATTACAATCATTACAAAACTGTATTTTAAATTTGACGTTAACATTTCTTTAATTGTATGCCCGAGGAAGAGGAATTCCGTGGTGAACGGTCGTGCGAATTTCGCCGCGTAGCGTAAAAAAAAATTGTATATGTCACAAATTTGCTGTTTTTTATTAAGAAAAAGTATTTGACTAGCATTTTATCAAACTCGGTATCGTTTTTTTTAAATATGTGTATATTTGGTGATTCTAAACAAATTTTCATTTTATTTTATTAGTACGCGAACCACAATTTGACGTTTACTGATTTTACCACGGTAACCATATTATTAAAAAATTACAATCATTACAAAACTGTATTTTAAATTTGACGTTAACATTTCTTTAATTGTAGGTCCGAGGAAGAGGAATTCCGTGGTGAACGGTCGTGCGAATTTCGCCGCGTAGCGTAAAAAAAAATTGTATATGTCACAAATTTGCTGTTTTTTATTAACAGCTTAACGACCGGTATTTATTTGCCGAACTTTGCTTGGTGGCCGGGCGATTTCTCACGGAAAAATCGCAAACAATTATCTTTTTCAGTAAATTCCCTATAACTTGTAAACCAATTAAGATATTGTATTCAAATTTAATATGTAGCTTCCTTATGATTTTTCGCATAAATACCTGTCAAGTACGTCATTTAACCAGTGTTTCTAAACCTTTGGGTCTAATTTGTTTGAAATAATAGTTTCGAAAACAAATTTATATCATTGGCAAACATCTTACAAATACAAAGTAAGTGAGACTCTTCAATAGATTAGTATTAATTACCTGATTTTTTATCACTTTTTAAATTTAGAAATAAAAATTTTGATTTGTTATTTCTGGGCCACCAGGTCTAACCATTTGTATGCCCATACTCACGAAATGAATTTACGGTACACTTCACTAAAAATATTTTGCTTATTGCACTTTATTAAATTAAAAGTAACATGTATGCTTTCAATATATTTAATATTCATCATTTCTATTATTTCCATAATAATAATTTGGTACTATATAGGTGATATAAACAAAAAACCAAACATTAATTCTCAGAACAGCTTCTTTCTAATTATATTGTATGCCCCGCAATTTCTTTGAGCGAAGGCCTACGCCCATTTCTAAAAGATTCATTGTTGACAATTTACTACCTGCACTTGCGATAGATACATTGGCTCTAATCTTAGGAAAGATATTTTCTACTTAATTTTGTATTGGTTATTTACATGAAACACAAGTTAGATCAGCCCATAATATTCGCATACACTACCAGGAGTTTAGCAATTCACCAAAATATTATGATAATATTTTATTTAAGAAATTATTATTAAAAAAAATAGTTTACGATTTTATCTATTGTTATTGTTAATTTATTATTCTTAATCTTATAACACATCTAAGCACTATATTTTTGACCAGCTTAACGCCCGGTGTTTTTTTGCCGAACTTACCTTGGTGGCCGGGAGATTTCGCGGAATAATAGCAAAAAATTACCTTTTTTAGTAAATTCCCTATAACTTGTAAGCCAAATAATATATTTTATCGAAATTTAATTTGTAGCTTCCTTATGATTTTTTGCATAAATTTATTGTAATTACGTAATTTAACCAGTGTTTTTAAATCTGTGCGCTGCATAATTAAGTGATATAACAAAAAAAAACTTGTTTACAAATATAATATTAAATATTTACTATAAATTACAATCAATGTTATTCTCAAAGGTTAAATCGCCACTACCTGGCCCGTTTTATCAGCTTACCTTGTGCATACCTTTTAAGAATTCATCTATTAGGGTATTTGACACTTTTTTTATTGTGGAATTCCCAAATTCGGGAATTCCACACAGATAAAAAAATGCATTTTATAATCGAAGTAATGCAATATATTTAGTCTCCTCTAAACTATCGGTCGAAACGTATCGCGAAAATTGCTCTTCTCTCTGTGATCCTTTGTGATTGTGATTTTGATTTAAAAATTTTATTTTCAATCCCGGCAAAATGGACGAAAGAAATTAAGCCTTTTTCGAAAATTTTGAAGACGCGTTGTTTAACGCCCCCAGTGATTGTGAACATAGTGAATTGTGCGAAAGCAATTCTAATTCAAGTGTACGTGAACATAGACCGCGTGTGACAAATTTGCACTCATCCAGTTCATTTTCTTCATAATGACAAATGTTTTTACGACGCCAAAAAATTTAGTGAGTGCAAATTATTATATATTATAAATGGATATTTTTTATAAATCGTTTATACAAAAAATTTTAGAAGCATTTAAACATACATGTTATTAATTTAATTATCACATTTTTAAGCTAATGTGGTGTTCAAAAAAAAATCGTGCACTAATCAACGTTGTCAAATTTCAAAAATTTCCTTAATGATTATTTAACTATTTTTGTAAATACGCAATTCACTGTTTTTATTATTATTAATTAACTTTTACTATAAATTATCACTTATTAATATCAGCAACAATAAATAAAAATATAATATTCCATAATGCAAAAAATATGGTCACTGTAAGTGGGAGCGGCTTGGAGAACCGTTACCAAACAACACACTAGCCCAAAAATATTAGAATATAACAAACTAAAATAAGCGACGACTCGTTGCATTGCGACGCAGTGGGATAAAACGACTCTTTTTACGAAAAATTAAAGTAAAATATAATTTATTTTATATTTTATATTAGGTAGAAATAATATACTACCATCTCGCATTATAATATAAGGGTAAACTGTATTGTATCATAGTGTATTTTTAATAAAAGAAGACGCGTGACGCAGGACGCATGGGCGAGTCCTCGGCCGCTGCAAAAGGTTCTCTCAGGACTCGTGGGTGAGTCCTCGGTCGTTAAGCTGTTAAGAAAAAGTATTTGACTAGCATTTTATCATACTCGGTATCGTGTTTTTTAAATATGTGTATATTTGGTGATTCTAAACAAATTTTTATTTTATTTTATTAGTACGCGATCCACAATTTGACGTTTACTGATTTTACCACGGTAACCATATTATTAAAAAATTACAATCATTACAAAACTGTATTTTAAATTTGACGTTAACATTTCTTTAATTGTATGCCCGAGGAAGAGGAATTCCGTGGTGAACGGTCGTGCGAATTTCGCCGCGTAGCGTAAAAAAAAAATTGTATATGTCACAAATTTGCTGTTTTTTATTAAGAAAAAGTATTTGACTAGCATTTTATCAAACTCGGTATCGTTTTTTTTAAATATGTGTATATTTGGTGATTCTAAACAAATTTTCATTTTATTTTATTAGTACGCGAACCACAATTTGACGTTTACTGATTTTACCACGGTAACCATATTATTAAAAAATTACAATCATTACAAAACTGTATTTTAAATTTGACGTTAATATTTCTTTAATTGTAGGCCCGAGGAAGAGGAATTCCGTGGTGAACGGTCGTGCGAATTTCGCCGCGTAGCGTAAAAAAAAAAATTGTATATGTCACAAATTTGCTGTTTTTTATTAAGAAAAAGTATTTGACTAGCATTTTATCATACTCGGTATCGTGTTTTTTAAATATGTGTATATTTGGTGATTCTAAACAAATTTTTATTTTATTTTATTAGTACGCGATCCACAATTTGACGTTTACTGATTTTACCACGGTAACCATATTATTAAAAAATTACAATCATTACAAAACTGTATTTTAAATTTGACGTTAACACGTTACCTATTTAAAAAGTTATAATGGTTTAAAAGGTTTAGGTCCTAGCTTTCGCGACTAAGTCCCGTCCCATTTTTAAGAATAATGCATTTTTAAGGTATGCAATGTGTTAATAACCGCATAAATCCGCAGTCAATTTTACATGTATCATAAAGAGAAAGACCTAAGCTATATATTGTATATAAAATCTAGATTATAAAGTGGTGGGAAATATAACTAATGAACTCAAAAAAAAAAATAAAGGAAAAAGTATTAAAAAATGGTACTTATTCAAAATAATATTGTGTGTTTAACCCTTTGGACGCGTTAATCAAAAATAAATATAATTTTTTTTTTTTTTTAATTCTAATTTTACTTTGGTTTTGTGTTTAAATGTTCTGATTTTTCAACTTTTATAGATTTAAAATGATATTTTATGTTTATTCACAAAAAAAAGTTTTTTCTTAAAAACATTTTTTTATACTGATTTTTGTGTAAAGAGATAAAAAAATCAATTAAGCGACTGTAGTCGACTATCGCGTCCAAAGGGTTAATATGACAGATATTGCAAGAAAGAGCTATGAAACGTAGAAACAATTATCTGCTTTATCACAATCAATGGTTTTTTTTATCTGCGCTTAAATTTTCATAGTCGATTTTAATCGAAATACCACACCGTGCGCAATTTATACATTTTGGGGGCAGTGTGGACGCTACTCGGAAGTCAGCGACCTTGACCACATTCGGTAGACCTTTGGGTTCGGTAACTTCCAGAGAGGGAAGAGGTACCATAAAAACATGTAGTATAAAAATGTTTGTGTCAAACACTTATTTGCTGGATTATACACAGAGAATGCAATACCAGTTGTATCGATACCGATAATACCGATATTGGGATAAAAAATCTACATTCGATAATACTGGTATTAGAAAATGAAATACTGTTTTTTACATTTCTATTTTTTTGCGATCCGTACGTTTAATGCCGAAGCATTAGTAGAGGTAGAGAATAAAATTATGCTGATTGTAGGATGTTAACCTATACCCTGTGATGAAATGGATAGCTCTCAACTGATATATACATACGTATGTAACATTTTGTTATATATTATATCCTTTGTTTCAGAGATCAGAGCCCTTCACACGAGTTTTGATCCAGCATACTTATTTTTAGACTTTAAGACGACGCGATTACCCCTTTTAGTGATGCTGTTACTACTAATTAGCATAATTTTATACATAAATAGGGGAATCTCCTTAGTTCGTCACCATTCCGACAATTAACTTTTAACCACATGGTCAGTCATCTGATCGATAAATACCGATTTTCATCAAGCCGTAGTAAAGTAGCCGCGAATTTATAATAATATGTATACATGCAGCTCTCGAGTTACGACCACCTCGACTTACGACCATTCGGAGTTACGACGAAAAAAAAAGTTTTTTCATGTCATATACATAATTTCAAGACTGTGGTTTGATAACTGTTTCATTCCAGAAGTAAAGAAGAACTGTGATGAAAACGACATAGCCTTTAAAATTTTATTGATTCTTGACAATGCTCCAGGCCATTCTCCACACTTAGGGGAATCACATCCAAATATAAAAGTGGTTTATTTACCTCCAAACACCACCAGCATTCTACAGCCGATGGATCAAGGGGGTATTGCTAACTTCAAAGCCCATTATTTAAGAATCACTTTTACCCAAGCAATTGCAGGAACAGACAAACATCAGACATTGAGAGAATTTTGGAAAAATTACAACATCTTTCATGCAATAAACAATATCTCAAAAGGATGGTCCAAAGTAACGACGAATTGTATGAACGGCATATGGAACAAACTCTTAAAAATATATAATGACAATATGTATTTTAATAAAGAAGGGGAAATAGATGAGATAGCAAATATTATTGTAAAATGTGCTCAACAACTTAATATGGAAGTTGATAATGAAGATGTAATTCAACTTTTGGAAAATGATGTTGAGGAACTCACAAACCAAGATTTGATTGAGATTGAGGAACAACGAATTGCAGAAAAAAATGTAATGGAGCTAAAAGAATTAGATGAGCTCGAAGAACCACCATCAAAATTTGTGTTAAAAGACATGGCTGCAGCTTTTAGCCAAATCAATGATGCTATTAAAAAATTTGAAAATATGGACAAAGACATCGATAGATCTTCGAGAGTACACGGCCTTATTCAGCAATCACTTGCGTGTTATTATGAAATTTATAGAGAAAAGAACCAACAAACTGTACAAACAAACCTGGACGTTTTTTTAAGAAAAACAAGCACTATCACTGCACTCGCTGAAAAATCTCAAGAATTACCAATGGATATCAGTAGCACAGATGATAAAAATACTCTAGATCAATTCTTGTGATTAAATTACTTATGTATATATTTGCTAAAAAGTATTTAGTTAACAACTTGAAGTCAGCAATAAAAGTGGTTTTTGTATTTCGCATATATGCATTGTTTTTAATTATTTTTTGCATGATTTTCGACTTACGACCTTTTCGAGTTACGATCAAGGTGGTGGAACGGAACCCCGTCGTAACTCGAGAACTGACTGTATATAAAATAGAGGTAAGTATTTTTCAATGATGGTATTTCTTTTCACAAGTAAAATACAGTAAACTTGACAACATGCACAGATTATAGCCACTTCGCATTGGACATGCTTAAGTCGGACATGCGCGTAAATAAATATGAACATACGAACAATCGCTTGAAACGAAAAAAAATCCGAGAAATAAAACAGTCAATAATGGTTTTACACATTATTGTTTTATGATAATAAAAAAACCATAAAATATTTCGAGTACCATGTATAGTGCATTATTATAAATTAGCAAAACCCAATCATTCGAATAACCCAGTAATTATTGTTTGAATATATCACATACTCCTCTTTATCCCTTTCAATGTTTACTAGTATCCAGCAAGGGTGATTACGTTTTATGGATTATTTTGTTTGACTATGAATTATTTTGTATTACTTTACAACTATATTTAATTTTCATAATGTGTTAGGTACCTTTAAATGTTGCTTATTCAGTAAATCTTATAGATGACCTCATTTAAAATCGAACTGAATGCTTTATTGCTTAGTTTATGCTCATATGTGTGTATGAATGTGTGTAGTAATTGAACTGGTAACAAATATACCAAAGTTAATTCTTTGCGCTCGTAAGTCGACATTGTATTTCAAGCGTTGCATTCGAATGTCGACACCGCCGACACAACTTTTAATACTGTTTATATTATATTTTTTGCTAGGAAGATGATCGTATGAGTTTTGATTAGTATACTTATTTTTTAGTGCAAGATTACCCCTTATAATTATATCAATAAGGGAATCTCCTTTGCTCGGGATCATTTCGTCAAATAACTTCAAACCATATGGTCAGTCATCTGACTGATAAATATCAACTTTCATCGAGTAGCCGCAAATTTTATAATCATATATTTATTTACTTTGTAATAATTTAAATTTTCCCACTTTTAATTTATTAATGGTAAATATATTTCCGCCAAGCACATTCTAGTAGTATTTAAATTAAAACAATACTCTTAAATTTACGAGTATAAGTTAATGTATTATTAGGGGTACTAGAAAGAAAACCATTATTTTTACATGTTATGCATTTGAGTCCAGTATGTGTCCAGATAGAATGGAGCAATTCTTATGATTTTTTCTAAAATACTGATCCTTGGCTTTTTTGTGTCGTAAATTGTATTTTATTGTTTAGAGTAAAATGTCGCAGCCCGAAGCATATGAAGACCACGTTAGGCATTGTATGCTGCTTTATTTCGATCGGGGCTCGAATGGCCACTGAACTCTTTACATAACTTTATGAGGCAGTTCTAAGAGTAAACATGTGTCAATTTTGGTTTCGAGATTCAAAACGTCGAGGCATAAACGCGATCCGTTTTTGTCTCAAATCATAACAGGGGATGAGAAGTGAATCATACACAAAAAAACAGTGTATATGAAGACCACCTTTTTTTACAGAAGAGAGTAAAAACTAATTTTGTTCTTCGAATTAAAAAATACTTTTTTTAATACGTTTTAAATATAAGCATCAAGTATGCAAACATAATGAATGTATATTAAAAATAAAATAATACATACAAAAAAAGATATAGAATAAAAGAAAATTTGGACATCGTTAATTTTTTGGGCATGTTTTACATTGACTGTTTTTTCCTACATTTTTTTTAATATATTTATTTACAATTTGCTTATATATATCGCTTCAGTTAGACATTATTAAATATATACATGCATGCGAACAATAAAAATACTAAAAAACATAATATAAAAAAAAATTGAAAAATACCCCACAGTGCGAGGATCAATTGAATATTGTCATCACATACATTTTGGTGAGAAGATTTAAATGATTTAATGTTTCAATTACATGATGTCATATTTTGAAACGGAATTTGTTTAATATTTGGGTTTTGTTTTTATATAATGTTATTTTAAGTCTTAGCTAAATAGCGTAATGAAGGGCGCCGGAACATCTATTAAAATAAATTTCACTAGACCGTTTTTCTTGATTATGGTCCACTCCTCATTGACATTATGGTTTTCTAGACAAGCAATAAATTTAATAAAATTGGAAAATACTCTATTATAATACTTTAGCATATTAAGCATTGGAACGATAGCTGTTGGCAATTGCAGCTTTTACAATACATTGGAATTATCGATACGCGTATATACGTCTCTCTTCGGTACTTTCGCGCGTTGAAGTATAAGCCAAAGCAGATAAAAAATCTAGACAATTGGGTAGCATCGACGGAACTGCTGATTCCATCAATGCTATATTGTCCATAGGAATGCTCAGATAACGTCCAGTTCCTTCGTCATAAAATTCACTATTTCGCCTGAAATCCATTTCGGCGAATTGGCGCTCGCATACATATGTTATGTTATAATACATTGTATTGTAGGTTAGGTGTGCGCATTGATCAACTTGTAAAATATAAACAATCACTAATGTGTAAAAACGATACGTACTCCAGAATGTCGAGTAGGAGCAAAATGTGCTCGATGAATCACCCGGATCCATTTGGTTTTAGTCGCTTCATCTCAAGAAAGTTTGAAGACGCCTAACTTTGGGGCCATTCTTGCAGTTTCCGTTGTAATTTAAGACATAACACGTATAAACCATGATTTGAAATATATCAAATTACACTGAATAACACACGACGACACGGATAAATGGTTAACTGCGATATTTAACCGGTGTTCGGGTAATAAACAAGCGCACGTGATTATGACGCGTCGCGCGCTAACGGACAGTTTAGTTCTGACCGCCGCTTACCGTTGCGCTCAACGCCAATGATTCGTGACGTCACGGCTATGAGACAATCCTGCAAATTAACCTAAATACAGAAAGGTGTTAAAGAGATGCGAGACGTCGTTATACAGGCAGAAAAGTTGCCTAGTGCGCGCTCAGCCTTATCCTCTATCTAGATAAAACTTCAATAATTATATATTATTATTTTTAAATTGCATCATTGACTAATCGCTAATGTTTAATTAGCAAGTTATTTTGGACATACTTTGAAATTTATAAAAAATATTAGTTGAGAAATCCTGTTTTTGCTTTTATGCTAGGTGGTACAAAAGTGGCGCGCATAAATGATTCGCAAATTCCATTCCAACTGCAAACAGTACTACAGTCAAACCGTAACGCGTTGATCGAGAACTACGTGTGCGATAAATTATGTGGCATTTCTCGAAACTCGTCAGCTGCTGTGTAATACAAAGTTCAAACAGGCTACATGGTCATTTATCGGCTGGAAAGGCAAATCATTCACAAAACGGTCATTGGACCCAGCCGCATTTTATCCGGATGGGATAAATTTATGGAGCGCTACAGAGATTTTCTCCATATGTTCGCAAATGTGTCGCAGGTAATGCATTCAAATCGTTCAATGAGGAAATGCAAACGTGTCGTATATTTTCGTGATAGATCGCCGAGCGCCAGATATTTATTCGGTCTACATCTTTGAAGATTTATTGGAATCGGTTTGAAACACTGAAATAATGTGAATTTAATTTAACGGCCGAGTAGTGATACAATCTTTGGATAAAGTAGAAAAGCACTTTGTTCTCGGAGAACTAACTTATATTTTAAAACAAAAAAAACTCTTTTGTAAAAACCTATCCCTGTGATCTTGATTCCGAGGGTAGTGAATAAGTTGTTATTTTTATACATTAATAATTTTATAATTAGTATTATTTTTTATATAAAAACAAACTCCTACGCCTCTTTGCAATATTGATACAAAGACAGATCGATAACCTTCTATGTTACAAAAATATTCCCTACCATCATCATAATTGTAATCGCCATATTATGTGTGTTTAATATAATAATTATATATTGAATATCTTCAATTTTTATTAATTAACCATAACTAATTAACCTAATCGAAACACAATAATACAATAAATTTAATTTTCATAATAATTGTTATCTTTCTTTTTAAATTAAATCTTAGAAAACATAATCAAGAACGTTCTATGGCACACTGCATTTCAAAAATAAATAACAGCGATGACGAACGACGAATGTCCTTAAAAGAGAAAACGAGACAACGGCAACGGCCTATATCTTTTTTCCTTCTCATATACACGTGTACAATACATCCCTTATCCCGAGCAATTCTACTTGTAATTTCGTCTTCGAACAATGATTGTTTTGACTGACCTATCGGGCAAAGTGGCCGTCGTAGTGGGAACTAATCGTCACCGCCTCATACCCCTTCCCGTTCCATTTTCTGCGGTAAAATCATCAGAACTCGATCATTCAGAAGCCGTTCGACGCGCAAGGTATTAACACGTGCGCTCTGCTTTGGTAAATGATTTTAAAAAATACTACATATAGTTTAGCTCTGTTTCTTATTATAATTAATGTAACACAAATCTAGGTTCTAAGTTATTAAAAATATACAATTCTTAATTAATTTAAATCATATTTTTTTTATTTTCAGATTTGTGAGCAAATATGCCGCAGCAATCTAAGGATAGAATTAAGCCGGAAGAAGAGGAGGAGGTCGAAAATGCAATAGAAAATGTGTGGCCCTTTGATGAAGATGATCTACAACGTTTTCGATTAATCGATAGGATAGGCGTAAATCCATTTCGTGAATGGCAGTATGGTGTACCTGAAGAAGAACTGTTTCCTATCGATTCTTACGAAGTACCTGCAGGAAACATACAACAAGAACCTGAAGTCATCATTGAAGAAGAACCGCAATATCTTAATTTTGACATATACGATGTGCCTAGCCCGCCATACCACAGTGATGAGACTGAATATGAAGATGCGCAACCGTTAGATGAAGAGATGGAATCTCCCCGTGCTGACTTTGATGAAGAATTTGAATAATATAAAATGTTTCAGTTAACAACATTAAAAAAAATTTTTAATTGTTTATTTTTCCTATACTTTGCGGTTATTTTTATTGATTTGCTTAATATTTTTAATTGTATTTTTTTTAATGGTCATTTAATTAATATTTTTCTCTTTATTTATATTTTTGTAATTAACAACGTAATTAATGTAATAATAAATACTTGAAACTTGAAACTATATATATATTTTATTTGTATTGTTATAATTAACCATTATATCTATTGTAATGTAAGAAAAAAATAAACGATTCCTTCTTAAAACTGTATATATTTTGATTTGTCAATTGATTTTTTTTGTGGAAAAGACTAATAGTAAACTATTTAATAATTTTAGTACACCATTTAATAAGGTATAATATCAATATAACATAAAAAAATAATAGTAAAATTTTACATTCAATTAAGAAAATTAGGGGAATAATTGGTTTACGCTAATTTATTTTAATCTCACAGAAACTTGAAATTTATTCAGGAAGGTTCATTTTTTATTGCAATTGAATAAACCGGTTCTATGTTAAGTTTTAATAATTGTTTATAACTTCAACAAGCGGTAAAATATAAATTACATATCTACTCGTACATAAACCTATATTGTTTTTCTAAGTCGGCTGACACCGACGGATTCGTTGTGTCTGTTACTTTGGCCGCATTCATTAGACAATTATGTATTTTGGTTTATTACCTCGCCGGTGGACGCCGATTAAGAGCACACGGTTTCACACTTGACCGGAACCCTTTTGCAACTTCGATACAAATGGCCTCACAGTGGTACATACACAATAATTAGAGTAACCATATTTCACAAGACTCAAAACGGAACGCTTTGCAAAAATCCCTCTATATAAAAAAGTGTTGAACGTCCAAATTGTTTGCAACGTTACCCTCGAAAAACCAATAATTTCGCCAATGAAATATTTTTTTAGAAAGTGCAATTCTTGTATGCAAAGAAAAAAAAATGTAACATTAGGATAAAAATAATATGTTTATAAATAAATAAATAATTAAAGCGACATCGTTCCGCGTGTTGACTTTCAAGCGTGCAACATCACGAATTTACAAAAAAACTCTGTTAGAGCCGCTTGGTGATGTGATGATAATGTTGTACGCTAGAAAGAGAACAACCACCTATTTGATAAGTTGATTATTTTCCATTTCATACAATTTTTACATTTAGAAAGGAAGCTACAGATAAAATATCTTCGTTTATATTTTTAAAACACGAGAACTTAATCGACTGATCGGTATCTTTCTGATTAATCTAATTATTTCGTATACATTTCAATACGTGAACAGAGACTAAAATATAAAACATAAGTGCATTATCTTTACAAGGATGTTTATAAATTTCGGTTACCAACAGCTAATTCCTAAAAATTCGTATTTTTAATTTCTGGTATCCTTATGCACTTCTATAAATATATTAAATTGGTTTTCATAATAAGTAAAAATTTTCTATTGTTTTTTATTGAAATGAATGTATAATTGCAGTTTCGTAAATATTCTTAAGATATATGAGCATTTTATTAAGCAATGTTTGAAGCTCGATCGACCAGTAATATTTTGCTAAATAAATACGTTCTAAAATGTATCTTGTTATGGGTGCGCGAGCGGTAGCGAGCGAGCGTTGTTTAGAATATTTAAACCATATATGTAAGGTAAATTAATTTATGTAAATAAAGTAGTTTTAACATATGTACCAATACAAGTCGAAGCATTTGATATAGTTCTGTCTTTGAATTCCTTTTAATTAAAAATTATCATACATAGGGTAAGAAGATACTCGAGAGTTTACCTAATTTATTGCTTCAGTGTATGTATGCTGCTGTAGCGGTGGCCAGTATAAAAGCAATGTGTACTAAATTATCAATACCTAATATGTACAACCTAGCTCGATTTTAATTAATCTTCATAACATTTAGCCGTGAGATTAGGAAAAGTTAGGCGATAGGCAAGATCGATTGGAAATATAATTATATAATAATTACTAAATCCGATCTCAAAGACTTATACTACTCGTCTATCGTGCTGGTCAATTGCTTATGGTTATGAATCCCTGGCCGTTACGTTGGCTTTGCAATGATTTGTTTAGTCTCGCATTTGATTGCCGAAGAATAAAATCATCTAAAATTGTTGATATATTCACCTTCTTATTTTATGTCATTTATTTTACTGTAAACACGATTCAATATGCAAATCTTAACCAAGTTATATGGTTAACGTTTTTAAAATGACTTAAAGCTGTAAAGTAAAAAAAAATATTATTTGATTTCTTATTTTTTATCTTAAATACTGACAAATATCATAATCGCGCTGTAAAAAAAATATTTTGTAAAAATATTGATTATTTTACTTTTAGTAGCAAAAACTGTAATTTTACTATTAAAAATAAATAAAAATAAAAGATAAAAGAAGTGTCTGACTACACGTATTGACCAAAAGAGCTCCGTTCGAATATCATATAAATCTTCGTATTTAAAAAAAATCTATCTTGTCTGAGAGATCGGAATTAGTAATTATCATATAATTATAATTCCGATTAATCATTACTAATGATTTTGTAAAACAATAAAACTCGTTAGCTCTTCTTGTTGGTAAGAAACGAAACTCGGGAGCTTCTCAAAAGAAGCATTACCTCAAATCGAATATAAAGAAGATCGTAAATAGTTCTAATTTAATTATTTTGTAATAGCAAATGTGTTGATTTGATGTAATGAAATTTTACCTTAAGCATCCCTTTTTTAAACGTAAATCTTATAGTACAATGTAAATGGTTAAACTTATTATTTATAATCTTAAAATGTTATCTGGGATACAAACTCATGACGATTCGTGAACTTTGACTCCTGCTGCTTTTTGTCTCGTATAAAACTAAATAAACAGAAGTGGTGACCCATAAAAAAAGGTCAGAAGCAAACTGAAATAAAAAAAATATACCTGCGGAGAACAATGACAATCATTCTCTTGCTCTTTTTATTTTATTGGCAGTGCGTTTCTTCGACCGGATGCGAACAGCCATTAAAATGTAAATAAGTCTTGGATAATTAAAGATTTGACGGTTTAAAATAAAACAATATTGTACGCATGTAGCTAATACGCTTGTGTATTTTACTGTACATATGTATGTGAATAATAGTTCATATTTCTATATTATTAAAACATGTGCCAGAATGGTTTAATCCGTTTGATGCTAAACCGATAATTATGATTTAGAAAAACGGGTAATAAATATTCATAATATTATAGTTATTTTAAATTAAGCTTATATTATGATCACAAGTCAAAAGCATATGTGTATTGACTTTAACATTTTTTTTTATAAATTACAACAAAAATATGAATTATATGGTAAAGATTAATATTCAATATTTTCGATCTTTATTAAAAAAATAATATACCAGTTAATTCTGAAACTAAGAATAAATCGTTTAGTCAACAAAATTAAAATATATTATTGTACATAAATTGATTATCTGGGATAATCGATTATACATACTTTCAATTTGGGAGGAATGTCACGGATAATTAAAAAACACGGGTAATCCAAATTATCAGTTTATATGTGCTTTCAAAATATTTATAATTTATTTATTTATTTATTAAAAAAATCTCTCAATAATTTTAGAATATTAGTAGGAATTTTTCTAAGAACTATATTTCATTATATTCGAATTTCGATTCAAGTCAATGTAGTGCAATCTTTTTTTACAGTGTCTAGTGCATCTACTAATTAAAAATTTAAATTATTTTTAATTTTTTGTTAAGCCTCTACTACACTCTCTCGAAGTTGTCCAAACCGAAGCTACAACTGAAATCGGCCGAGATCGCTGACTTTTTTCCGATTATAGCTCCTGTAAGT
The DNA here is from genome assembly GCF_051122295.1 of Plectrocnemia conspersa. Lineage (NCBI taxonomy): Eukaryota > Metazoa > Arthropoda > Insecta > Trichoptera > Polycentropodidae > Plectrocnemia > Plectrocnemia conspersa. The sequence continues at coordinate 12,552,782 of NW_028277170.1, forward strand.
GGCAAAAAAGGAATCTTTGACGAGTCAGGTGGTGCTAGCCGCCCTACCGATATTGTAAAAGGGTTGGGAACCCCTGGTCTAGTGTATTTGTTGGTATCTCCTTCACTTGTATTCTCACTATCATTGTCTACATTAAAAATCCAGCTCATATAAATCGCGATTAAAACACTCATTTTAAAATTTACGATAATTTATATATTAAATATATTTCCACGCTGGGAATAATCTTTCTCAACGATCAAGCAAATGTTACTTTGGACCAAAATTAAGCTATTGTTATATATTATAGTCTTGCTTTGTGAGATTATCGTTCTTCGTATGAGTTTTGATTAGCATACTTATTGTTATCGGTTGTGAGGCGTCTCTCGATGATTCTCAACGAGGCCACCAATTCTATGTTCTTTTGTATCTATCGCGAAAAGTTACGAGGAGGGTTTGAGGTCTTCTATCAAAAGTCTCAGTTTTCCAGATTTATTGATGAATACCTCATAAAATAATTGTTATTTCTATGCAAAAGCTGTGACTGGGTTAAAAATCGATATTTATTGGTCAGATGACTGACCGAATGTTAATTTACGTTAATAAACGATATGCTCTCGAACCAAGAAAATGTCCATATTTATATAATTATGCTAATTAGTAGTTACATCGGGTCATCTTAGTCTAAAAATAAGTATGTATGCCGATCAAAACTCGTACAAAGATCAATGATCTAACAAAGCAAGAATATAATATATGTATAACAATGCTGTATATATACAACTGCAATAATAATAATAAAAAAAACCACAAATTGCATTACGGTTTACTATACGCGTTTATCGCTGTTATATGTTTTCAGTTTAAATATAAATTAATAAAAGCATTCTCCTTCTAATGACGTCACTGAATTAGATTTGATTATCTCTTTTATAGTATAAGTTATAATCATTATGTAAAATAATTGACAAATTATAAGATGAATACCATGTATGCGTTTATATCCAATGATAGCTCTTGGCCTCTTTGTTATTTTACAATAAAAATGTGTAAAACAACAACGATAATAATACTAGATCATTTAAATAATGCTCTTCACCAAATAGAAATCTACTCTAATTCCTTTTAATTGCTATATTTTCAGAAATCATTAATTGCAATTCTCTATTGAAAAATTAGTAATAAACCAAATTTGATAATTGTCCGTGAGTTTGTTTTTACGTATCCTAAAATGTTAAATGCAGAATTTCGTCTTACAATGGCACGTGCCTCCGAAAAATAAATAGTTTCCTGGAATTAGTTGTGTAGCAAGTAATAAATTATGCTTCGTCTAGACGGGTTGTATATAAATACATTTTGCAATTTGTAAAAATGAAAAGATTTTTGTCTGCATCTGCAGTACTTATACGACCAGCAGAAAGTTAATGATTGATATATAGGATGTCCCAAAATTAACGAACGAAATTTAATTCAACAAACTCTCTTCGCTGTGGATGGTCATTAGGCTTCAATTGTTGTGTTAATTGAATTTTGTAAGCATGGAGACACAGATATTTTGTGAGTAAATGTTGTAATGAGCTTCTTGAAATTTGCAATTATTGTCCACGACGCCGAATTGATGTTCCGGGATTTTCCCCAACATTCTCACGCACTGTTTCGATATTGACATTTGAACGGCTTGTTTTTGGACGATCAGTGTGTTCTCCAACCGATCCAGTCTCTCTGGTTTTTTTTGTGTATGAAACTTTCGAATTGCGGCCGCCAAATTTTCATTATTTTTGAGATATTGTTCAATATTGAAAACACGTTGTTGTATCGTGTAACGCTTCATTTTTACTGACCTTAAGCTCTCAGCTGTTAAATATTTTTTTTTCAAGGTTGCCAACATTTACTGCACAAATGACGGCAAATTCAAATCTTGCGTTAATTTTAAAACACCTTTATAACAAAAAATGATATGTATCAATCAAACGAAAATTATTTAGGAATGGTACATGTTAAGGGTTCCAAAAATCGGTCTTCGGGTTTTTATAACTGGTTTTAACCGTCTTCGGAAAAATAAGATATTTCATATTTCAAATATTTGTTATTATCAGGACTGTGGAGTCATTGAAAATTTTTTCCGACTCCGACTTCGACATGTTCATATATTGTATACAAAAAATAATTAATAATTTTTTTTATACAATATACGTGATTTTTCTTTATATGTATATTGGAAATGATGCAGGTTCTGAATTTTAATGACAGGTGTGTGAAAGTAATTAATAAATACGTACTATTTATAATATGTCATATGTAAATATGACCAGTGTAGAAACATGACTCTGGATGTCATTCGCTTGGATTAGTGCCGTGCCATTGTATATGTCTACGTGTGACCACACCGGCCGATGGCTGGTTGGCTGTTGTTGGGTATTTGCTTAAGTGCATAATAACTTTTGTTTACTTCATATTACCGAGTTAAAACGTATGGCTTGAAAGGGCTAAAAAGAAGTCGGAGTCTTACTTAATTTTTAAACAGCAATTTTTAATGCTTTTAGAACATTTACCACCTTTTATAATATTACAAATATTTTCAACTATACTCTATTTGCGTTGACACAGTCATCCATTTCATCATTATCCATAATGGAGAAAAAGATGGCATGTTTAGGTTTACGCCCCCACTATTAGATCTAAAACCCACGATACGGATATACGTTCGATATATTTATCATAACTCCGATTGATTAATAAATATAAAAAATATAGTAATGATTTTAATTTCTATAAATTTGTTTAAAATATAAACAGGAGTATTAATAAGTGTGCTTTAAAGCTAATAGTAGGGGCATAAACCAAAACATGATATCTCTTTCTCAATTATGAATAATGATGAAATAGTTAACTCTCAAACTGACTGTGTTAACGCAAATATGGTATAAGATCTAGCAGAGCTTTACTAATGCACTACTTTAACGAATTTATTCACAGATTTTCTGCAATGTTTACATTGCACAAAATTTATATTGAATTATTTTTTATTTAATTTAAAAATAATCATAAAAAACATTATATCAAACCAAAAACGATTGTTTTTTTTAAATGACCAAAAAATCAGTTGAACGGTTTTGATTTTAGCATGTTTGAAACCCCTAGTATATATGTACCACTAGTGGTACATACGGTTATTTTTGGTGGTGCTCAAAATAATATTTTAATAAATGTGTTCAAAAAGGTAATTTGATGTAAAATAATAAAATATGAAAAATAAAGTCTGACATAGCAAAATTTATTGCACCTCTGATTAAAATATTCCTATAGTTGAACGATTTAGTTTTGCATCGACTAGTATTTTGTAATTTTATAAATATATATATATATATATATATATATATATATATATATATATATATATATATATATATATATATATATATTTATTATGTTTCTGGAAGTTTTAACGTAAAGGTGATTCAACTTTAGATTTTGAACTCCTTAAAAATACAAATTCAAGAATATCTTTATTTTAGATTTGATGTTTTTAACTGATTATAAAAAAGAATATCAATTTAATGGTAAACTCTGGACTTTTTGCAGCAGCCGATCCTATCGATTACTTATAGGCGGTATCTTGGCTTGTCGGAAGTTGGTTTTTAGGTGCTCCAAGATTTCGGCTTCCTCGGCGTAGACACAATTAAGTGTAACTTTACAAAAAATGCAACGGTGGTAAATCGCATGATATTAGCAGTCAATTGCCGTTACAAAAACGTAAAATAATGTGACATGGGAACTTTTCACGAAAAACATCCAAGCACCCGATGTGTTGAAAGTTGCGCCGTCTTGTGTCTTCCACGTCAATAGATTCGATTTCGGCTAAAAATAATTAGTAATAATTTACCTATAGTAATACCCCATGAAATTTGCAGTCCGACTTTTATCGTTTTTGAAAAAGCAAGTCACAATGACGCCGCCTGACCACAATGCACACCAAACAGTCAGCTTTCATGCCCCATATGTAGTAATTTTACTTTATAACATACCTGTCCATGGTCTCTGGGGTTTAGTTTTAGTGTTATTTTAATTATATACGGGTATATTGCTAAATATTTTTTTAATCATTTCGTAAATTTTGATAAGTAATTCGTACCGATTTTTTTCTTACGTAGAACAATTAAACAATTCTTATATGTATAATGGTGGTTAAGCGATCCATTTCGTAAATGTGTTGTTACAAACTTACATTTGACACGCGTGGTTATTGACAGCTGTCTGACTTACAGTGCTGGCAAAATATAAAACACAAATTGGATCAGTCCGTATATTTATAAAAAATTCAGTTCAATTGAAGTCGTTACATGGAACATTTTTATTACTGAAAAATATTATTTTCATAATGGGAGTCATTAGTATTGCACAGCATAGATGACAAACCATGTTCACGCGTGCCAACAATATTAAATTTACTTGGCACTAGGTTTGTGTATAATGAGAATTATGGTTGTATTCATACTTTTACATATAATTTGTTTTGATTTTTATATAATATTATGTATTATGCCAAACTGAAACATGGAGTGTAATTTCGTACAAATTGATTCGGTTAAAAGATTTTTAGTCCTAGGTAGACGCACTACGACCTTAGCATACAAATGAGCAGTTGTATAGTAGAAACGATTGTATGTTATGGTAAAATATATGTGATAGATTTTAAAAACATGAAACGTTTTAATATGAAGTTGATTAAACCCATACATATAACAATTAACAATATCACTTAACGCTGACCTACATAGCAAATTCTAACATTATAATAATGTATATATACAATACTGAACTTTAAAATGAGTTTGTTTTAAAAAAAATAAGTGTTATAAATTAGTTAAGAATGGAATAACGCTAAGTATTGATATAAACAAGACTAACTAATTTAATATAATTATATGAACAAGCCATCAAAATGTAATTTATGCAACTTGGTATTCATATTGTTCAAATAATGGTCTTATAGTTAATTTCGGTATGCACCTAAATTACTCTATATGTATACTATGTTTGCCAGGTTGCATAGTTGCATTGGAACTTCGCCATTGAATTTTGCAAGTGTCACACGATGAGGTAGTTAATAAATTAACAATGCTTACATGATATTAAATAGGGATATATATATTATACTACTAAACCAATACGAATAAAATAATAATGGTAATATTATGTATATTTTTTATTATAAATATATGCACATTTATCAATAGTTTTAATCATATTTTTTTTCTATGAATGCTAATATATCTACTTGAACATATCCGATTCCAAAATTTCAACGGAACGACATGCTAAATGGAGCAAATCGCGTGTTAAATCCGGCATGTTTAAACACTCAAATCGTTCGCCATTACTGAATTTGCTGTTTGTTTAGTTTTAGAGTTTACAGATAGCCACTGAAAGGATTTGTTGTTGGTATGAACAAAGGTTCAACAATTAATTATTCCGAACGTCAATAAGAGCTAGTTATATTCCTAACAAAACGCGGTGAATCAGATTGTTTACGGTTGCAACGGAATCGTTCGGGGGTTGGAGGGGGTGGTTAAGGGTGGTTAGGGTTGAGCTTTCACCGTTTATTCCAGCGGGCGACACCTTCTCTCCCATTTGTTACAGACAGAAGCGAGATCGAGTGGAAACCTCTGGCTAAATATTTGTTTAGCATGCCGTAAAGGATTTGCTGCCCTTTCAGCGCCCTACGCTAACGGATCCACCCTTTCACGAAAGGAAACATTTAGCACGAGGAATTTTTACTTGATATATACGTGTTTATCTACGCGTGTACGCATTGGAATATCTCAATTTATTATATACAAAGAATATATTGCGTTAGATCCTACAACAAAATGTGATGAGCTCCAATAGAAAATTATGTTTTACATTAAAGAAACAAAAAGCTGAATAGAATGGAAACCATAATTAAAATTGTTTTTTATTGTGCGTCTGTTAATATATAGGCGCCGCGGGGCAATTGGGGCCGTATATTGGCAATAACGCGGCGAATGTTGGCTTCCATCGTCTCTGGTTTATCGATCTAGACCAGCGACTTCACATATCACCTTAGAAAAGAATCTAAAGATGTTAAATCACACTATCTTGGAGGCCAATTTACAGGTCCATTACGCTAAATTATGTGCTCATCGAATGTTTCCTTCAATGAAGTAAAGTTTTCCGATAATAACCGTTTTTGCAGCGCAGGTAGTAACAAAAACAACACACAATCGTGTTTACGTGCAACTTATACGACTTTCTTCTTATGGCTCGGCTCTAGCACGCGCGAATGTATGTATATATGATATATGTGTAAAAATTGTAAGCCGTGGCACACATTGGTCTAAATACATCGCCATAAAGAATTCATCAAGAATTCCTTAAGGTTTTTATATCTGTTTATCATTGTTTTCTTTGTTTATTAATGATAATATTAAAATTATTCGTGAATATAAAAATATTTCAATAACAAAATTTAACTTTAATTATATACATAACGCCTAAACCCGATTTAAACACTACAATAAATTGGTCGATACCTTTTCCGAAGGTAAAAAAATATTATAAATTATTTTAATGACACCTGTCTCCACAGCTGACGCAGAAAGTTGTTTTAGAACTGTAAAACATAAAAACAAACAGTCAACTCCACAGGTTAAAATGTTTCCGTTTTTAGCTGTATTCATAAAGATTATTCACAATAATCAAACATTTTTATCATAAAGTAATAAAAAAAACATGTTCATAAAGAAACAAAGAGGAGCTAACTTCACTACCCTCGGACTCAAGATCACAGGGATAGATTTTTACAATAGAGTGTTTTTTGTTTTAAAATATAAGTTAGTTCTTCGAGAACAAAGTGCTTTTCTACTTTATCCAAAGATTGTAGCACTACTCGGCCGTTAAATTAAATGCACATCATTTCAGTGTTTCAAACCGATTCCAATAAATCTTCAAAGATGTAGACCGAATAAATATCTGGCGCTCGGCAATCTATCACGAAAATATACGACACGTTCGCATTTCCTCGTTGAACCCTTTGAATGCATTACCTGCGACACATTTGCGAACATGGAGAGAAAATCTCTGTAGCGCTCCATAAATTTATCCCACCCGGATAAAATGCGGCTGGGTCCAATGACCGTTTTGTGAATGATTTGCCTTTCCAGCCGATAAATGACCATGTAGCCTGTTTGAACTTTGTATTACACAGCAGCTGACGAGTTTCGAGAAATGCCACATAATTTATCGCACACGTAGTTCTCGATCAACGCGTTACGGTTTGACTGTAGTACTGTTTGCAGTTAGAGTGGAATTTGCGAATCATTTATGCACGCCACTTTTGTACCACCTAGTATAAAAGCAAAAACAGGATTTCTCAACTAATATTTTTTATAAATTTCAAAGTATGTCCAAAATAACTTGCTAATTAAACATTAGCGATTAGTCAATGATGCAATTAAAAAATAATAATATATAATTTTTGAAGTTTTATCGAGGTAGAGGATAAGGCTGAGCGCGCACTAGGCAACTTTTCTGCCTGTATAACGACGTCTCGCATCTCTTTAACACCTTTCTGTATTTAGGTTAATTTGCAGGATTGTCTCATAGCCGTGACGTCACGAATCATTGGCGTTGAGCGCGACGGTAAGCGGCGGTCAGAACTAAACTGTCCGTTAGCGCGCGACGCGTCATAATCACGTGCGCTTGTTTATTACCCGAACACCGGCTAAATATCGCAGTTAACCATTTATCCGTGTCGTCGTGTGTTATTCAGTGTTATTTGATATATTTCAAATCATGGTTTATACGTGTTATGTCTTAAATTACAACGGAAACTGCAAGAATGGCCCCAAAGTTAGGCGTCTTCAAACTTTCTCGAGATGAAGCGACTAAAACCAAATGGATCCGGGTGATTCATCGAGCACATTTTGCTCCTACTTGACATTCTAGAGTACGCATCGTTTTACACATTAGTGATTGTTTATATTTTACAAGTTGATCAATGCGCACACCTAACCTACTGTAGCGAATGTAATTCTTGGGGCTACGTAATTAAACGATCTTTTTTATAGAGCTGGCGAGGACCTGGGGTGTTAGACCGTTGTTATATATTGATTGAAAAAAAGAAAAGAATGTATATTTAAACTAATAAAAATTAATTTAAAAAACACCCGCTTCACAAGTTGAGCGGTGGTGTGTCAACACTGAGAACCGCCACACTACAATATAATGTATCATAACATAACATATGTATGCGAGCTCCACTTCGCCGAAATGGATTTCAGACAAAATAGTGAATATTATGACGAAAGAACCGGACGTTATCTGAGCGTTCCCATGGACAAAATAGCATTGAAGGAATCAGCAGTTCCGTCGAAGCTACCCATTTGTCCACATTTTTTATCTGCTTTGGCTTATACTTCAACGCGAGAGAGTGCAGAAGAGAGACGTATATACGCGTATCGATAATTACAATATATTGTAAAAGCTGCAACTGCCAACAGCTATTAATCCAAAGCTAAAAATGATAGTAATAGAGTATTTTTCATCTGCTCATGTATTTATGTTACAAAGTTTACTTTCTTCGTTTAAAGAAGTTGTGCATATTTCATCTGTACAGAAGATGAAAGCCATGGAATTATTTAAATTCATTATGAGAATTCTAGTAGATTTACAGAATATAGGATTTAATGTAGTCTGTGTCGTAAGTGACAATAATTTTATAAACCGTAAAGCGATGTCTTATTTTTCTTTACCTCCTCATGTCAGTATAGTTTATAAACATCCTTGTAAATATAATGCACTTATGTTTTATATTTTAGTCTCTGTTCACGTATTGAAATGTATACGAAATAATTGGAATAATCAGAAAGATACCGATCAGTCGATTAAGTTCTTATGTATTAAAAATGTAAACGAAGATATTTTATCTGTAGCTTCATTTTTAAATGTAAAAATTGTGTGAAATTGAAAATATTCATCTTGTCAAACAGGTGGTTGTTCTCTTTCTAGCGTACAACATTATCATCACATCACCAAGCAGCTCTAACAGAGTTTTTTTGTGAATTCGTGATGTTGCACGCTTGAAAGTCAACACGCGGAACGATGTCGCTATAATTATTTATTTATTTATAAACATATTATTTTTATCCTAATGTTACATTTTTTTTTCTTTGCATACAAGAATTGCACTTTCTAAAAAAATATTTCATTGGCGAAATTATTGGTTTTTCGTTTTATAGGGTAACGTTGCAAACAATTTGGACGTTCAACACTTTTTTATATAGAGGGATTTTTGCAAAGCGTTCCGTTTTGAGTCTTGTGAAATGGTTACTCTAATTATTGTGTATGTACCACTGTGAGGCCATTTGTATCGAAGTTGCAAAAGGGTTCCGGTCAAGTGTGAAACCGTGTGCTCTTAATCGGCGTCCACCGGCGAGGTAATAAACCAAAATACATAATTGCCTAATGAATGCGGCCAAAGTAACAGACACAACGAATCCGTCGGTGTCAGCCGACTTAGAAAAACAATATAGGTTTATGTACGAGTAGATATGTAATTTATATTTTACCGCTTGTTAAATTATAAGCAATTAATAAAACTTAACATAGAACAGGTTTATTAAATTGCAATAAAAAATTAGCCTTCCTGAATAAATTTCAAGTTTCTGTAAGATTAAAATAAATTAGCGTAAACCAATTATTCACCTAATTTTCTTAATTCCGCGGAAGAAATGAAAATAAAATTTTACTATTATTTTTTATGTTATATTGATATTATACCTTATTAAATGGTGTACTAAAATTATTAAATAGTTTACTATTAGTCTTTTCCACAAAAAAAATCAATTGACAAATCAAAATATATACACCGGTTTAAGAAGGAATCGTTTATTTTTTTCTTACATTACAATAGATATTAATGGTTAATTATAAAAATACAAATAAAATATATATATAGTTTCAAGTTTTAAGTATTTAATATTACAATAATTACGTTAATTACAAAAATACAAATAAAGAGAAAAATATTAATTAAATGACCATTAAAAAAAATACAATTAAAAATATTAAGCAAATCAATTAAAATAACCGCAAAGTATAGGAAAAATAAACAATTGAAACATTTTTTTAACTGTTGTTAACTGAAACATTTTATATTATTCTAATTCTTCACCATTGTCAGCATGGGGAGATTCCATCTCTTCATCTAACGGTTGCACAACTTGATTTTCAGTCTCATCTTCGTGGTGTGGCGGAAGAATTTGCGGTTCTTCTTCAATGATGACTTCAGGTTCTGGTTGTATGTTTTCTGCAGGTACTTCCAATGAATCGGTAGGAAGTGGTGGTTCTTGTACACCTTGCTGCTGCAATGCACGTATTTGATTTATGTTTAAAATCAAACCGATTAATCGACGTTGTTGTTCTTCTATTTCTCCAATGGGATCCATATCTTCAATTGGACTTTCAAGCTCCTTCTCTTCTTCCGGATAAATTTTACCCTTGAATTGCCCCGGCATATTTGCTCACAAATCTGAAAATATAAAAAATATGCTTGAAATAAATTAAAAATTGTATATTTTAAATAATTTAGAACCTAGATTTGTGTTACATTAATTATAATAAGAAACAGAGCTAAATTATATGTAGTATTTTTTAAAATCATTTACCAAAGCAGAGCGCACGTGTTAATACCTCGCGCGTCGAACGGCTTCTGAATGATCGAGTTCTGATGATTTTACCGCAGAAAATGGAACGGGAAGGGGTATGAGGCGGTGACGATTAGTTCCCACTACGACGGCCACTTTGCCCGGTTGGTCAGTCAAAACAATCACTGTTCGAAGACGAAATTACAAGTAGAATTGCTCGGGATAAGGGATGTATTGTACACGTGTATATGAGAAGGAAAAAAGATATAGGCCGTTGCCGTTGTCTCGTTTTCTCTTTTAAGGACATTCGTCGTTTGTCATCGCTGTTATTTATTTTTGAAGTGCAGTGTGCCACGGAACGTTCTTGATTATGTTTTCTAAGATTTAATTTAAAAAGAAAGATAACAATTATTATGAAAATTAAATTTATTGTATTATTGTGTTTCGATTAGGTTAATTAGTTATGGTTAATTAATAAAAATTGAAGATATTCAATATATAATTAAAATATTAAACACACATAATATGGCGACCCTTCAAGATTTCCTGATGAGGTCGCTGGTCACGCAGTCCAAACGCAAGCACTTGAGAGCGGCCACCGTCTTCACTTCGGAGATTGGCGGGGACTCGGGGGACTCCGACAGTTCGTCAAATCGTGCTACATATAGGAATATAAATCTACGCGAAGTAGAGAGAATTTTATAATTTTTAAGCGATAAAGACACAACGGAACGCGTATACATGTTGATCGCACAACTTCGCGTGAAGACTCAAAGAAGTCCGTACAACAGAACTACGCGTACCCTTCTGTACGCGTGCTTGAACGACTGTAGCTTGGTACACTTAATCCGTACAAGGCATAAAGTCAATAGGCTTGACCCCGGCAACCTCGAAAAGCACTGCGTTCGATGACGTCTTATATGCTGTGTGATAAATCGCAAAGGGGCGGTCTGTGTCCTTAGCAACAATATCTGAGGGAGACCTTTGGCCGCTTTTTTGGCTTACGTGCTAGCTGCGTACGTCACAATCAGGACGTAGATGGAAGCTCGACGTTGAGGATGTCGTTGAAAACGACGTTCCAAAGAAACGGGCATAGAACGTAGACCTGGGGCCATCCTCTCTCCACATTTTTCACATTAGTGTCGATAACGACCAGGTGGTCGCTTAGGAATGACCGGAGGATCTTGAGGAGGTCAGAGGGTATTCTTTATCTGCGAAGCCTATTCACGATGCCACGAAGCGTTGTCGAAAACCCTCGAGGAGCACTCCGACGACGAAACTCTGCTCTGTAGCACTTTTGGCGTATTGAATTGCGTCCTCGGTGCTCCTGCCGTATTGTTTAGACTCTAAACTTTAGAGAACAGGATGAATGATCCAAATCTTATATGTTGTGCGAATCTTTTAACAATGACTTTCTCGAAGACCTTGCCTATGGTCGGCAGAAGCGTGATCGGCCAATATGCCTTCAGATTACTTCTAACCCTGTTCCCAGGTTTGGTGAGAATCACCATTTTACCGAGCTTAGAACAGCTCGGGAAGACTCCCTCGTAACGACAACTTTCGAAGACGATCTCTAAGATCGGTCCTGCTATCTCCCAACAGTTTTTAATTATGGCTACGGTAACGCAGTCAAGACCCGGAACGACCCCTTCCCACATACCCTTCAGGGCCTCTCCGATCTCGAACCGCGTCACCGGGTTCGATTGCTGTGTATCGATCTCCTCGTGGATATCTGCGTGATTGGGTCTTCTGTAGTCGGGTCTTCGGGAAACAGTACCTTCATAACGTTCACCGTTGCTTGCCGCGAATCTATTGCGGATATACCATAGCGGTCCTTTACGTTCGTGAGCGAGACAGCTGTTCGGTTGCTCATCTTTAAGCAGCGGTACGGGCTGCCTCACGTATTTTCGTCGCTCTCTTTTGACGAAATCCCTCCAGTGGGTTATTTTTTCAGTTCGGCCGGTATATTGACTATAACTTGGTGGATATTGGTTTTTAGGTGGCACAATGTTTCGGTTTATTGGCGTACACACGATTTAACGTAGTTCTAAAAAGATATCCAACGGCGTTATATTTTATAATTATTTTCTTATTTAAAATAATATATTAGACTTATAAGTCAATGGGTATTTATATTGTTTATTAAAATATTAAATAAACAATTTGTAAGATCAGTTTGTTTAGCTGAGTTTTGTTTATGGGTAATATTTACACAAATATAGTTTAAATATTCATACGATAAGTAATCATTTTATATTGTTATTGGAATATCTAAATATGAATAAATCAAAACCATAGAACAATTAAGAAAATATTTAAATAAACTAAAGTCAACTAAAAAACATAAAAAAAGTTATTATTTATACGTTAACATAACTCATGCGAAATCATACTAAAAAAAAGGTTGCGCTAAAAGTAATGTAAGTGTAGCTAAGGCATACTAGTGGCCTTATTCAAATTATTCGTTACGGAAATAATAACCACGGCTTGTGTTTTAGTGTATAATATATGTAGAAATTTGTGCGCTTCTAATGGCGAACGCAAATGGTCACTTCACACGTGACCGATATTTCCCAAAGGCATCTTTCACCGTCTCGATGAGTTGTTCCGGAAAATTTTAACTGACACATAACGCTATTTTTCGTCCTCTCTACCACAGTTGACAGAACGATTAAACTTTTTGCGCGGTTGCGGTTCTTGTTACTGTAATGATAACATACAATAGCGCTGACCAACTTCTCTTAGTCCGAGGGCTATTTTTTTATTTTGCAAACGTTTCGGGGCCAAAAAAGTATTTTGTTGGTAGAAGCTAAAAAAGGTCACCTTGGACATTTTTGTTTGTATATCCCATGCTAGGGAAAACGAACAAAAATGTTTGAGGTGAATTTTTTTAGCTCATTGTTTTTAAAATTTATTTTAAAAACATTAATTGGTTCGCGGGCCGCCAGTTGGATAGCGCTGCCACACATGATAAAAAAAATCTGGCTAAGAAAGTTCTGAGGAAAATTCGCCTTTAATGTATTTGAATTTGGTATTGTTTTTTAAGAATATTAAACCAATTGCTTGATTCTTCCATTGAAATTAATGATCTTAATAATAGTTTATTCTTTTTCGACAGATTAATCGTCGGAATCTGTTAAAGTACAAGGATTTGGAATATTTCTGAAGAAAATTTTTTAGACAGACTGAAAAATGTTTTTTTTATTATCTTTTTTGTATTTCGAAAAATATATTTAACGGTCTAAACGCGCTCCGACCGAAAAGAGCACGCGCGGGTAGCACTGGGAAGGGCTGTTTATGAAAGTGTTCCAAATTAGGACTCGATGAGGTGATCCATGAAAGATTCGGTGGTTCTTTGGGGCTCCGTGAGATGTTTTTAGGGAGGTCCTGCTAAACCAGGTATGAATGCTGAATAAAAAGAAAACAATTAATTATTTAATGTAGAAATAACAGCGAGTGGACGTCTTCGCTGGCGGAATATGCTAATCAGAAGTGCTCAAAAGCCCTAAGGTTTTTTTGGCGGTACGCGACAATTGGGCGACGGACAAATGGGCGATTCCGGTCAATTGGGCGACGGTTAATTGGGCGATGGTTATTTGGGCGACGGTCATATGGGCGACAGAAATTTAAAAAAACTTGCACGCTTTGCTTTATTTTGAATATAAATAAAATATACATTAAAACGAAAATGTATATTAAATGAAAAACAATTTTATTTTCAAATTATTAACTCATATTATAATTATATGCAATACCATGTAAATATTCTATGATATTTTTTCTATTGTACCTCAAAACTTTTATAAAAAATCTTTGGTCTATTCTTTTCATAAAGATATCCATTCCAAAAATATTTTTCCTTGTCTTTTTGACTTAATATGTCTGAATTATCCATTTATAAAGAATATAAACTGTGGTAACTCAAATTAGTCGCTCTCAACAATAATCTATAAAAAACAATTATCTATAAATAACACATATAATATAACCCACATGTGAATATAAAGACACATACTTATTTTCTTGCTGTACTGAATTTTTTACCAAAAACACAATGACACTGTGACAGTGTTTTAAAACCACGACAAAAATAATTTTCAAAGACGCAACGAAACTTTTTTCGAATGTTTTCAGTCAAAATTCAAAAGTATACTGAGCGCTAGTTATGGGTTTTTATATTTATATATAACTACCCTATCTAATTTTAAATAGATAACTGTAAAATATGCGATTTTTGTGAAATCCCAAAGTTTATTCTCACATTAATTTCCAAGGCTCAAAACATAAAAAAAATCGCGGAAAGGGCAAAATCCACGATAAACATTTATCAGTGCTAGTTCTAGCTTATTATATTTATATATAACCACTCTATCCAGTTTAAAATAGATAACGGTAAAATATGCGATTTTTGGAAATTCCAAAAGATTGTTCTCACAGTAATTTATAAGTCTCAAAACATAAAAAAGTCTCGTAAAGGGTAAAATCCACGATAAACACTTATCAGCGCTAGTTCTGTGTTATTATATTTTTATATACCTATCCTATCTAATTTAAAATAGATAACTGTAAAATATGCGATTTTTGGAAATTCCAAAAGCTTGTTCTCACAGTAGTTTCCAAGGCTCAAAACATAAAAAAAATTCGCGTAAGGGCCCACTATAAACATTTATCAGGTAGGTATTTATAATAAAATTACCGACTTAAGCCGTGTGCTTTAAGTGTTTTATGATATCGGGTAACTCTCTTAAATTCTTGAATGAAAAAAATCAAACTGTTTAAGTGTTATTTTATGATTAAATAAGCACAAATGATAAGTAAATATATACATACTATATCTTATGTAGGTATATTATATTTTGTTTAGACCGAATAATGTTTTCATCTTTTAATTCTATTATAAAAAATATTACTTATATTTTCGTATGTACGTATATGTATATATATATTTTAATATGTATTAAATTATGTAAATTATTTAATTAATTATAGGATCATGATTTGCTACACATTTATTTGTAATGCATTATTATTGTATCGCCCAAAAGACCGTCGCCCAAAAGGCCATCGCCCATTTGTCCGTCGCCCATTTTGAATCGCCCATTTGACCGTCGCCCAATCGCCGTCGCCCAATTGACCGTGTCCCTTTTTTGGACCCCACAAAGCCTTGGTGGGTGAAGGGACCTTCGCCTTCGAATTCGAGAGCGTTGATGTGCTCAGACGTCTGGTTGTGATGTCCTCAGACGTCTGGTTGTCGTGGCCGCGAGGGCAGTTGGCGTCGTCCCTTAAACAGAGACGACGCAAAAACGCCCCTAAGGCTTCGTGTCCGGAAAATAACTGCGTTGTCTTGAACTCACATCTCATCCAGTGCATTTTTAAGCAAGCTTCCATAGGTGGCAAGTTGTTTTTTGATATTTATTTACGTAATTCTTCATGAGTAAGAAATACCTTATTTTGCAGATACAATTTGATACATTTAAATTATAAATTGAATACGTATAAATTAAGTAAAATATAATAAATACACCTAATATATTAAGTATTAAATTTCTAAAGAATATATAAAATAAATAATAAGCATGGTAAATTAAAATAAAAATAACAATCATATAGTGATATGATATATGTTATATTTAATTACTTAATTTTATTGCATTAATTCATTAAAAACATATATTTTATTTTATTTGAAAAAAATCGTTAAATGTTTAAAATGCAATATATTTTAAAGAATTTGTTCCAAACTTCACAGAAAATGCTCGAGGGATGTGTAAATTTAAATGTTTCAATTAAGATAAAATGGTTATTAAATTCATTGGATATTCTTTTTTTATCTGTATTTAAATCTCCATTAATATTTAAAAAAACATATTTTTTATTTCTATTTTCTGGAGTATTTTTGATATTTGTTTTAATATTTTTTCATATTTTAAATTGGTTATTATTAGCATAATTAAACATTTTATTATAGTATCATATACTGGTATCTCTTTAATTGGTTCACGATTGTTTGATATTTTTTTTATGTTGTTTAGAGATTCTATAAGCAGTATATTGTAATTACTAATTGCATTGTTGACATTATAGATTTTTCCTATTAAACTAAAATTTGACATAATATGATCTACAATGAATTGGTATTGGTGCTAATCCTTGTATAGAAAGATTGGTTTAAAATATTGAAATTATAATATTGTGTCATTGTTATACAATCAATAACGTTGTATACATATATGTTTTGTTATGTCTATGTTGAAATCTCCTTAAACTATACTTTTTCCCTTTACAAAATTTAATTTATTTTTTAATAAGCCTAAAAAATCATTATGTACACAATTTGGAGCCCTATAAGCAACGTAAATATTTAACGGCGATCAATCTATCCCTGTGATCTTGATTCCGAGGGTAGTGAATAAGTTATTATTATCTTCATTAATAATTTTATAATTAATATTATTTTTTATATAAAAAACAAACCGTTCCGCACATTTTCAATCTTGATACAAAGACAGATCGATAACCTGTTATGTTTAAAAAATATTCCTTACCATCATTGGTCCATGTCTCCGTAATTGTCATAATATGTTTTTATTTTTTGATTTTAATGCTACTTGTATTGAGGTAACTAATACGACATTTAATAACCATAATCGACGTAGCTTAAATGCTTTCTCAAATATATATTATAAATTGGACATTGAGCCTGCTTTTGCTTATGATCACTATCCATATCCTTTTTAAAACAATTCACACACATTTGCGGAGAATTTATTTGAGGGCATTCCCGTGCATTGTGTCACTGTTTTGCACAATTGTGGCATGTCGACAGCTCCACTTTTCAGTATTTGCCTTCATGTCTATATCCACAGCACTTTAAGCATATTGTTACTCCAATGAAATCCTTGACACGGAAAGAAATACATTCTATAAATACTCATTCAGTGTTGATAAGTATATGTCTGTCAGCCGGATTTATCGTAAATATTCTATGGCAAGCACCAGTTTTTGCTCCTGGTGGCTAAAGGTCCTTTTATATTTGGTATAGATTTTTTATTATATCAATAAATTATTCATTAGGCATATATTTAAAAATTACCTAAGGTAATTTTTTGTATAATTGCCTCGATTTTATTGTTCATTTTGACTTGATCTGTATTTTTTTCATTGAGACCTTTGAATTACAATAAATTGTGAAAGTGCTTGAAATCTCTACAAAAGTATTATTTATATACAATTAAAGTATCAGGAAAATTCTGCAATACTGCGCATATACAGCAGAAAAGTTTCTATCAAAGACAAAACAAAATAAGCGAAGTGAAAATACTGTCATCCATAACCCGCTTTCACCCGCAACCCCCGCCGTGCAAAAACGCGCGAATCGAAACGCCCTGGACGTTAATGGGTTAAGGCTATGCCCAAAGGTGCTTGCCGCAAATTACACGGTTCGTTAATTCCGCATGAATATGTATGCAGTACCGGCGGCGTCCGCCACGGGGGCTTTATGGGTTTAAAGGGTGGCCAAAAAGGAAATGTGGAAAGAGTGGTGGTGTAAACTTACTAATTTGACTATGCTATGGTCCTACAACTTTTAAATTTGCTTCAAAGATGTCCTTAATAAAAATATAAAAAAATTAAATCACTACGAAATAAGCGTTAACTTGACTATAAAATAGCTTGAACATGATTTGGTTATACGGAACAACATAGTTTTTAATTTTTTATGCTCTTTTAGTAATTGTGGACGTGGAATGTTGTGTTGTATAATAATTACGCTATAACTCAGTAAGCCGTTTTCATCCTGCGAGTGTTTTATCCATAATTAATAATCTTACACTCTGACGCCAGAATGTGGTGAAAGAATCTGGGACGGGCTAAAGATTGCTAGAAGCATATATAACTTTGAAACTAACTTTGTAAAGTTTTTATTCTACATTAAATTTCATGTTTTAAAATTTAAAAATAATCAATAATATTAAAGGTCGACCGAACATGCTTTTTATTTTTCAGTCAAAAATGAGAACATCTTGTCATTTGTGTTTCAGTTTCGGCTCAAGACAAAACCTTTTCCGATTGCGTTGCAAATACAAAATATAATTTTATTTATAGTCGTTTTTTATTCAACAATTATTGCTATACAAATACCTTCAATAATAATCTTAGATTATAAGCTTCTATATGATATTTTCTATGAGCTGAATTAGCTTATTTGTAGATATAATATCAATAGCTTTTAGATTAAAAAAAGTAGTGATAGAGCTATCGTAGTAATTCCATTAACTTGAGTCATCTTTCTTAATTGTTTCAGAAGTGACAGTTAATATTTATGAAGAATTTCAAAGAAGAAAATCTAATATTTTATTTTCAATTGTATTATTTTCATGAGCATTTAAATATTTATAGTTCTATTTATAGTTAAGTAGTTGATAGAATTAAGAAAGTTAATGTGATAATAGCAAGCCTTTAATAATTCATGAAAGCTTGTAATTTCTTCCTCGAAGCTCGAAAATAAACTTATCAAGACTGTTCGATAAACCGAAGTTGCTTAACTTCTAAAGAAGTAGCTCAAGACAAACTTTCTCAAATGCTTTTTTAAAGTCGGTATAGTCTACATCAGGAGTTCTCAACCTTATTATTGTCGCGAGCGTATTCGTTGAATGTTTGAATAATATATTTACTACTTTAAAACAAATTTGCTTTTGGTGTGTCTAGGAGTTTGATCTGCAAAAAGGCAAATGCTTTGTACGCCGACCTCGTAAGTAACCTGCCAGGTACGTATATAAAACATTAAGAAGGCTTAAAAGCAAGCATGCGATGGTTTCATATGAGTAGAAGTGACATCCATAGTAGAGTCTCCAATTCGAGTAATCGAGTACTCGATACTCGAGTATATTTGTCTATTTTTCAAGTACTTGATAATCGAGTATTTTGAAAATTACTCGATTAATACTCGAAATTAAAAAATTTTGAAATATTTCAGAAACAAAAATAACTTTAACTCGGTCCGGTAAAGGTTAACGTCTTGCTTTTATTTGGCGTTTATGCCCGAAGTCCCGAGTTAGAGCGGTTACTATCAGGTATAATTTTTTCATAGTTCCATAGTTGCATAGTTCCGGTCGTCGGCTATGTTAGTGGGTACGACGGAGAAATTTCTTTTGTGTTTTCTGTTCGACAGTCCCGACTTATCTAATTCATGGCAATGAACAATATGAAATATCAAAAAAAATTTTTTAGGTTTTATGACTATGCAGTTGTAGCGTAAAGTGTTGTAAATTGTTTATGCTAATCCCTCAGCTGAAAATATAAATCAAAACAATTGTGTGTTTTAAAGGCATTTAAAGTAAAGTCAGTTCCTTGCGAACCGTTTAGCTCTAGAGTGAAAGGGATTCACCCAAATACATCTTCGAAGGATATAGATTTAAATTCTTCGCATTAATCAGGAGTAGAATATTGTATATTGTTAGGAAAAAAAAATCTATTTAAGAAGAATTACAAAATGCTATTTGGTCAATAGTCGAAGGAAATAAGAGAAAAGCAGAGAAGGGAATGAAAGAAGAGAACATAAAAAGAGAGTTCAAAAAATTTTATATCTATAAAAAGCGAACAGATATAAATTAGAAGCCTTATCCAACGCGTTAATGACAATAAGACCAACATCAACAGCAACGGAAAGTGTTTTTTCCATAACGGGAATAATAAAACCAAAGGTTAGCATTAATATTAAATTCGAGACACTTTTTGCATTATTGTTTTTAAAAAGTGTGTTCGTTGAGTTAAAATAATTGTAAAAATTAACATACTAAGTATTTTATTTATTTATTTATATGTGCACGAATTTGAATAATAGCTATTTTGGTACATTTGGTAAATACTCGAAAGTACTCGAGTACTCGAGTTTTTTAAAATTTTAATATTCGATACTCGAGTAGTTGATGGTTCGAGTAATTGGAGACTCTAATCCATAGTGTTATGAGATACGGAGAAGCTGCAAATTGTTAAAGAAGCTGAGGCGTTGGCTTTCAAGTTTCAGAAGCTCGTGGCTTCCGAGTGTTACCTGTCGCAGCAAGTTTTAAACTGCGATTTGACGAGGCTTTTTCGGAAAATAATCTATAATATAGCAGAAAAGAATATCGAAGTAAACTATGGCCTAATTGCGTTGAAAGTTTTGCTCGTGAACGGGAGCCGCCAATTGTCGATAAAATTAATTACATTAAAAAAGAAATCACGGTTAAGTTAGAAGTCAGTTTTCTTTGGTTTAGATCCAACAATACTATCACTTTCTAATGATGTAGAAGAAGATTGGTAGTTAATTTTTAATTTTTAAAAAGTCACTATAAAAAATTGTGAGTACCGAATCCAAAAACATTTTGCTGTGAACTGATACGCAAAAATTCGTACTGCAATAATTTTGTGAATGCATTGTCTACGTATACAGTTGTATGCGAGAGAGAAGCGATACATGTACGTAAGAATATTCGTTGTCTCGCTTGTTCTTATTGAAGCGGCAATGCTCATTTCAAGCTATAAAACACATCCGGCTATAAAATAAATATTTCGGTCTATTTCACACAAAATAAAATATATGTAATATCACAGTAACTAGTGAGTGGAGCGTATGTATGTTTTGGATAAAAAGTGGATAGCGGGATGTTCACTGCTGTAAACTAAAATGCTTCTTAAATGTTTGTTTTGATCTTAATACAGATCATTGAAATTTCATAGCAATAATCTAACATAAAATACATTTTCCACAAATTCAATTTTTTTTTTAATTCTATGAGTAGTTATTTTTATTATATTTTTAAATCCGATTATTTGTACGTAATTTTCATAATACTGTTCAGTACTTCTCATTATGTGTTTGAATATTTCAGCAAAATTTATTGATTCATTTTTACTTACATTTCAGCTATTACTTATATATATTTATATTTTTACTACGTATTGTATTTTATATATAACTTTATTGATTGCGTTTAAAAGTTTTACAATTGACTTAATTAATTACTATATTAAGTAATGAATTTTGTGAATAAAATTGCATATTCTTACAAAAAGCTTAATAAGTAAGGGATATATAATAAATATGTAATTTTATACATAATTTTATAAATAATTAAAGAATTGTAGGTAAATGTGCTACGTTTTCGTACTGTATTATTAATTTAAAACTTCAAAATCAAATAATGCTAGGAAAATCTATGTAATGTTTTTCTTGCATTTTAATTCAGTAAGTACATATTTTTTATTTCATAATAAATTTAATTTAATGAATGATAACAATGTGTTGTATTTAGGATATAATAATAAAATACAGATGTTTTATAATGCAAAATAAATAATAACACCGAAGCGTATACAATTACCTCAACATTCTCGTTTGTTCTCTTTTCCACAATCAAGGATTATTCTATTTTGATGTTTTCCTAAGCCTAACGGTAATATGTATGTTTCTTTCATTGTAATTGAGCCTCTCAAGAAAATTGAGCTAATAAAATTACGTTGTAAAATTTAATCCTATTGTATGTCCCACACATACATATATTTTTTTCTTTGCATCTAAATTTTAATTTTTAAGATTGTTTTAGCCACAAAACAAATATCAAGATTTGTGAATTGCAAAACAATTTTCACTATGTTTTATATGGCATATAAAACATAATAATCGAATGTTAAGTTATTATTTTGTGTACATCTAATATTTTATATTATTGGTAAAGTCTCGTAAATTTAACATGATCGTCTTACATCGAGATCGATCCAGGTACAAATTTTGAGGCCAAACTCTAAACACCGACCAGATATCACGTCGAATAGTTGGCGCAAGTGTTCGACGGTAGACCCATGGAATAGTTCCTCAACTGTTAACTTAACGAAAAGGTCTTTACTTTGTTCTTCGGAGAAATTCAATTAGTGTAGTAAACGGTCGGTCTACTTACTATATAATATATCTATGCACATGTATACTCAATTTTACTAAAAGAATTCTCATATCTAACTTGGACTTAAGAAATAGGCTACCACTGAGGAATTCGATGAAATATCACCACTTGCTACATTTATACATATGTAGTACACAACAACCTACAATATATATGAAAAATATACGGTTATAGATATATTTTTATTTTAAAACAGCAATATCCTAAAATTTATCTGATCCAAACATTGAGTCGTTACTTCATAAATTATAGAGAAGCAATTGAAATTGTAATTAAAAAATAGCAATAAATAAAACATACGACTTAAAGGCTATTTTAAATACTTGGTTACAAGCTAAATTACATTTTAACAAAACTCACAAATACAAGAACATTTAAAAAAACCGATTCTAAAGTTATTGCAATTGTTTCTTTAGCAACAAACAGAATATGACCGTATGCGGTGTTCCTATTGCTTCGCATAACACCGTTTTCAGTGTCATTCGTTTCGTTCTAATTTAATAACCAGAGAATATCATGTAAATGGTAAAAAGTCTGGTGGATTTCAAAAATCGTGATTTTAAAGCGGGTGAAATGTGAATTATTTTGTTATCGAATTAGTCGTCAAAGCAGTATGTTTATTCTGTGATGACCTTATATTTGTACTAAAAAAGTACAATATACTTCGTCAAAACCAAACTAAAAACTGTTGTTGCTAGAAGAGTCGAGCACATTGCGAGTAACATCAATGCCAATTAAATTGCAAACACAATTATTTCGAGTGATGTCATTTTTCAGCCTCACTTAGTGATTCCCGAACATTTTCGAGTCTTGGTGCCTATTCTAAATCCAGGTTTTTTCAAAACGCCTTATGTCAAATAATAAAAAATGTTCTCTAATAAATTGCATATATTATGTATAAATAAAGGGCTAATAAAATATATAAATATTTCATTTTAAATCTTACGTTAATAACATACATTCTTAGGAAAAGACTAATTTTTTTACATCCTATGGTAGTAAAAATATACGCAGATCAGGTAAGTGCTTAGTTTGATTAATTATGAGGCTAGTGAAAACGCAAGGTGTTTAAGCCAAGATTATTTTTTAATTATTCACCAACAGGTACTTTATAAGAAATATCTATATATACATTTGTATTGTATATCATGTGTTACTGAACCAATTCGGTCAACGGTGAACTTTATTCGCTCTTGTGGATTTTACTGTTAATAGTTTCGTTTATTATCAGCAATGAAAGCCTAATATCCTGACCTGCTCTACCATATAGCAGTTCGATGGCTTAGCCGCAAAGTAAAATTTTATTGAGATTTGTTTGAAATTAAACGATAAAAAATAAGTTTGCCTACCCCTGGTATAAACAATGCAACGTTTGATTATGAGTGATATTTATGAAGACGTATCAATCGAAAGACTCCAAATTGACATGTTTTCAATTTTAATCATTACTGATAAATGCATAATAAAAGGTGAAAAGCGTATACATTGTCATTACGCAATATTTCATCGTAAATCATCTGCGACGTTTTTTCGGCTCTCACCTAACGTTTATTTCTTCCGTTAAAAGCGCGTTTTGATGTCCTTTTTAAGGTTGATATTTCCTCGCAGGCATTTTTATGCACAGTTTAGTGTCTCCTTAACGAGCTCATCAACATTGTACCAACGACACAGTTCAAACGGAACGACTGTCTCCCGCACTAATTTGCGGGTAATTTGCGGGTAATCGCGGTTGATTTACGCTCATCGACAAAGAGTCCCTTGTGTATGGGGTGCGGGTATAAATGAAGGGTGTAGGTTATATTTAACTTTAATTCTAAAACATAACTGAAGAAAAGTAAATAGTTAATGTAAGATTTTTGACATAATACAGGGTCGTCATTTTAATTGTTTAATTTTTTTTTAACATCTTTTTATTTAAAATATACGAGAAAATTATTACTCTTTATATGAATTGCCAATGGCAATAATCATAGTTTTATTAGATATATCTTTTAGTGAATCTATACAGTTCTTTCATCTTGTAGTACACTTTCAAAGGCTACCCAGATGCAGTGCAGCTTTACATGCTAATAATTCACAGAAACAATGTTTTCATCAATTCTTAGTATAATCCGAGACAAGCAAGAAGGTGAAATGCGTCTGTATTAGTCACAGGGTGTATATCGAGTACTTAACAGTTTTTTATTAATTTATTTTATATTATTTTTTACCTACTAATACTTAGAGAAAAACGTTTAATAAATAATTTTAGATTATTTTTGTTTTTACAAAATCGTAAAATAAACTTAAAAATTAGAATATAAAAAAAGATATTTCGCTTTTCATTGAAAATTTAAATATTTCTGTTAATTTTTATTTATTTTATTTTTTAATTTAAATTCTTTTATTAATTGTGAATACATCTTCTTATCAATGATTTATTAAAACTATTTGTTTTTCGTTAGTTTTGTAATTCTGAACAATTTTGTAAGCTGGGTTGATCCCCAGTTTTGTCATGGCGACTACCTGCTGCATAACTGTTATGCATATTTTAGGCACTACCTAAAATACGGGACACGGTCAATTGGGCGACGGCGATTGGGCGACGGTCAAATGGGAGATTCAAAATGGGCGACGGACAAATGGGCGATGGTCTTTTGGGTGACGGTCTTTTGGGCGATACAATAATAATGCATTACAAATAAATGTGATGCAAATCATGATCTTATAATTAATTAAATAATTAACATAATTTAATACATATAAAAATATATATATACATATACGTACATACGAAAATATAAGTAATATTTTTTAGAATAGAATTAAAAGATGAAAACATTATTCGGTCTAAACAAAATATAATATACCTACATAAGATATAGTATGTATATATTTACTTATCATTTGTGCTTATTTAATCATGAAATATCACTTAAACAGTTTGATTTTTTTTATTCAAGAATTTAAGAGAGTTACCCGATATCATAAAAAACTTAAAGCACACGGCTTAAGTCGGTAATTTTATTATAAGTATACTACCTGATAAATGTTTATAGTGGGCCCTTACGCGAATTTTTTTTATGTTTTGAGCCTTGGAAACTACCGTGAGAACAATCTTTTGGAATTTCCAAAAATCGAATATTTTACCGTTATCTATTTTAAACTGGATAGGGTAGTTATATATAAATTTAATAATCTAGAACTAGCGCTGATAAATGTTTATCGTGGATTTTGCCCTTAACGCGAATTTTTTTTATGTTTTGTGCCATGGAAATTAGTGTGAGAATAAACTTTGGGAATTCACAAAAATCGCATATTTTACAGTTATCTATTTAAAACTAGATAGGGTAGTTATATATAAATATTATAACCCATAACTAGCGCTCAGTATACTTTTGAATTTTGACTGAAAACGTTCGCAAAAAGTTTCGTTGCGTCTTTGAAAATTATTTTTGTCGTGGTTTTAAAACACTTCACAGTGTCATTGTGTTTTTGGTAAAAAAATCAGTACAGCAAGAAAATAAGTATGTGTCATTTTATTCACATGTGGGTTATATTTTATGTGTTATTTATAGATAATTGTTTTTTATAGATCATTGTTGAGAGCGACTAATTTGAGTTACCACAGTTTATATTCTTCATATATGAATAATTCAGGCATATTAAGTCAAAAAGACAAGGAAAAATATTTTTGGAAATATCTTTATGAAAAGAATAGACCAAAGAATTTTTATAAAAGTTTTGAGGTACAATAGAAAAAATATCATAGAATATTTACGTGGTATTGCATATAATTATAATATGAGTTAATAATTTGAAAATAAAATTGTTTTTCATTTAATATACTTTTTCGTTTTAAGGTATATTTTATTAATATTTACAATAAAGCAAAGCATGCAAGTTTTTTTAAATTTCTGTCGCCCATATGACCGTCGCCCAAATAACCATCGCCCAATTGACCGTCGCCCAATTGACCGGAATCGCCCATTTGACCGTCGCCCAATTGTCGCGTACCGTAAAAATACGCATCTTATTGTATTCCGACATATCTACATACTTTATAATGTAATTTCTTTACAAAACAATTGACCACCTCGTCCTAAGTCAAGTTTCGCCCAAACGACAACTCGTCTACCAATACAATGCATTTTACGACAATAAAAAATTATTTTCGTTGCAAATACATGTATACAAACCAATCAAGAAGGACTAGTACGGATATCCTCACAGATTCACTAACACTAACACGTTTCACCTTCTTGTTTGTCCCGAACTACCTGGATAAGAATAGTATCGATATTTGCTTTCTTGCATACAGTTTTGTTGAATAAAATAAAATGAATTTATAAATAAAAATATTTTATTTTCACAAGATTATATTATGTAGATATACTTAGGCACAACATTTTAACACCGTCAATTGTCATTTTGTCACTATATCACTAAAATGAACTTGAATGTAGGTATAGCGAAATACATAATGTATATATACATCTATCTCTTCCTCATTTAATATATTCGAATTTTTTATACACATACATACATATAGAGTCGATCACTATTTTTTTATTTTAACATCTATTCTTATAATACTATAGTCGGATTTAATGCAAGAGGAGACAACGATTTAAGGCAAACAAGACCGAAACTTTAGATTACAACTGAAGTTTCCAAAGCAGTGAAAGATGCTTTATAGTATCGATGGAAATGAATATGCTTTCTAGGCATTAGAGTCTCCAATTCGAGTAATCGAGTACTCGATACTCGAGTATACTTGTCTATTTTTCAAGTACTTGATAATCGAGTATTTTGAAAATTACTCGAATAATACTCGAAATTTAAAAATTTTGAAATATTTCAGAAACAAAAATAACTTTAACTCAGTCCGGTAAAGGTTAACGTCTTGCTTTTATTTGGCGTTTATGCCCGAAGTCCTGAGCTAGAGCGGTTACTATTAGGTATAATTTTTTCATTGTTCCATAGTTGCATAGTTCCGGTCGTCGGCTATGTTAGTGGGTACGACGGAAAAATTTCTTTAGTGTTTTCTGTTCGACAGTCCCGACTTATCTAATTTATGGCAATGAACAATATGAAATATCAAAAAAAAAAATTTAGATTTTATGACTGCAGTTGTAGCGTAAAGTGTTGTAAATTGTTTATACTGATCCCTCGGCTTAAAATATAAATCAAAACAATTGTGTGTTTTAAAGGCATTTAAAGTAAAGTCAGTTCTTTGCGAACCGTTTAGCTCTAGAGTGAAAGGGATTCACCCAAATACATCATCGAAGGATATAGATTTAAATTTTTCGCATTAATCAGAAGGAGTAGAATATTGTATATTGTTAAGAAAAAAAATCTATTCAAGAAGAATTACAAAATGCTATTTTGTCAATATTCGAAAGAAATAAGAGAAAAGCAGAGAAGGGAATGAAAGAAGAGAACATAAAAAGAGAGTTCAAAAAATTCTATATCTATAAAAAGCGAACAGATATAAATTAGAAGCCTTATCCAACGCGTTAATGACAATAAGACCAACATCAACAGCAACGGAAAGGGTTTTTTCCATAACGGGAATAATAAAACCAAAGGTTACCAGTAATATTAAATTCGAGACACTTCTTGCATTATTGTTTTTAAAAAGTATGTTCGTGAAGGTAAAATAATTGTAAAAATTAACATACTAATTATTTTATTTATTTATTTATATGTGCACGAATTTGAATAATAGCTATTTTGGTACATTTGGTAAATACTCGAAAGTACTCGAGTACTCGAGTATTTTAAAATTTTAATATTCGATACTCGAGTAGTTGATGGTTCGAGTAATTGGAGACTCTACTAGGCATGTATAAACCCTCGGCTATCCGCTCTTGTCAATTGAAAAGTACTGAAATGTATCGGTATCGTGTTCTTCGCACCCAATGGTTTACATTATTTTTTATTAATTTTCGCTAAAGTTACCGTTACGTAAAAGTCTTATAGAATATTTTAGCTTGTTTTTTGTGAAGTTTACTTGTAAAGTTTTATTAGTTTATGACCCATCGGTCGCTCAATATTATTATCGTATAAAATGTATTTTTCGACATTTTTTTTAAAAGTCAGTGAGACATCATATATTGTAAACTAAATTCGTATAGTAAAAAATATATTGCCATTTTAAAAACTTGCTTTTCAGGACTTTGTTTTGTTCAGTGTTATAAAAATAACTTATTTTATTTATTTTTTTTTTGCAAAGTTTATATAATATTTTTTTCATCATTAGCAATACTTTGGCGCAAAATATAGGTGCAAATATTTATATATCATGCTATAAAAACATGCTTTAGCTTGCAGTTATAGACAACACTTTAATCAGCACCTAATTTAGAGTAGTGTCAAGTCCTGTTTAGTGATTAGGCGACAGAACAATTAAAACAAGATGAAATATCGCCCTTAGACTGATATTTAATAGTTAGAAATTCAATTTTAATCTATACAGAATTATCAAGACCCATTTTAGCATAAAAATAATATGTAATACAATTTTTCATACTAATCTTAAAAAATGCAATAACCTTCAAATACCAATAATTAAGAAACACTTCACACAAAATATCTCGCGAAACCACACTAACTCACTAATCTTGTGTATCGGTGATTACGATAAGAACAACATTAAATTTATTAAAAAGCACAAAATTACAAAACACATTGCTTTAGGGATTAAAGACAACATATCAATAATTCTAGTACTTCAATTAAATACCCAGAAATTATCATTTAATTTATTGCTTCCTGTATTTTAATTTTTCTTTCGCTTAAATTGTAAAGGGTTTTGTATTCTTTCCCATAAATTATAACCACAAACGTCTTAATTTTTTATTATTAAATTTAATTACTAAGTAATTGTAAACATAAAAATGATTATAAGTAATAATTAGCATGTCTGTAAAATTATTTTTATTATTCTAGTATTGGCAACTACAACAAAAAAGGACTAAAAATTAAAAATATACACTACACGCCAAAGCACATCTTGCTTTAAGACATTGAAACTCAAACAGCTAGCTATTTAATTTGACCAGGTGCTTTAAATTATTTATAGCTTCACCAAATTCAATTGTAATAATTATTATTTAATTTTGCTTGTGTTATAATTTATATACGTATATTTTAATACTATTTTTTTTTATTTTTTCTAACTTTTTTAAAATAATCGCTAATCTGTCGAATTAACGTATTCAAATTAAAAGATAAATATAATTAGTAATAAGTTAAGGTCAATGCGAAAGCCATCAACGTATTACCGTATTAAGATATGTGAAATTAGTAAATTATAATTTATTGCGAGTTATATATTCTTGTTTTAGGGTAATTATGCGAACAAAAATATAAAACATTTTATCGCTCTCTCCACCAATCGTTTCAGAAACACCATTTTCATCTCCCTAAATATTTGTCGAAAAGTGCGTTCGGATGTTACGGTACCTTTATCTTGTAAGTTATTCTTGGGTTTGCAATGCCCAGAAATTGACAGATTTATTTATTAACAATGCCACTTAACTGAAAACGTGCTTCGTCGCTCATCATCAAATATGACATAAATTTTTCATTTTCTATTACCATTTTGGTCCACTGAGGAATTGCGTACCTCTACATATATTATCAATGAGAAAATAAGGTGACCAGATTCAAAAAGCTTCAATCCGGGACGGAAAATTTGTTAAAAATATTTATTTACATATATCAAATAAATATTATTGAATTAGGAATCCAGGACTAGGAATGTAAGACAAATATAGTATATAAAAATAATAGCTTTAATTTTAAAGTTAAATTTATATGTGTAAATGTTTTATCAGCATTTATTGTTTTGTATTCCTTTGCAATAAGACTATGAAGGGAATCAAAAGCAAACAAGATTGCGACCGTTATTAAATTAAAATATATTTTGTTAACATTATTCGCATTTTTCTCTCTGTTCTACCATCGCATTATACCAATGTAGTATGTATACATAGGTATACCTACTTGTGCTATGCATACCTACATACAAATAATACGTCTCTCGCGCTCGGTCCGTTTATTCTACCATTTTCGCTGCGAGAACAGGTGCTCGCGTAATTATAAAAGGTTGCCACAGACACTTTATTCCGCAAGTAAATGCTCCCCGTTATCCCCATAAAGTTGTACTAACCCGATTTTGCACTTTTCGGCTTTTTAATATTACACCCGCCGTCCGCAATTTAGCGGTCAAGACGGGAGGTGGATAGGGCTAATCCTACGTCATTATTTATTTTTATTTATGTGTTTCTATGTATGTATATATGTACTATGTATATGAAAAAACGTTAACATAAAAAATAAATTACATAATTCTGTAATCGTGTAGGCGTTTATTTATTAAGGCAGGTTTTTCTTATTGTTTCGCTAAATGATTGTAAGAGTGATGTTATGGTTATGTATTAAATATACTCCATCAATTACTCATCGCAGATTGTACTATTTTATTTATAGCGTCCATTGTCGTATTTTTTTCCAGGAATTGATCAAGCAATTATTTATTTATCAGGAGTTTTGAAAATACAGCCATTTCATTATTGATATAACACATGTTCCATGAATTGAATTAACCTTGAAACAATGAGAAGGAGTTGCTTTCTGTGACAACTAATTACTTATTAAAAAAAACTCTCACTTCAAGAACCTATTTGGTCAGATCTCTTTATCTATCAATCACCAAAAAAAATTCATAATATGAGTTTCAGATGCAACTCCACAAACCGGATAATCTGTCCTTAAATAATCAAGAGTACACTGTAATATATTATAAAAAAAAAATAGAATGGAATCATCGACACATGTATTATAAACATATGTTTTTTTTTGTGTGCGGCAAAGGTTGTGCCACTCGTGTACAACTCCTTACAAAAGAAAAAGGTTTGTATTACACCGCTAAACTATGGTATGGTTTGACTGCGAGCGTATTATGTTATCCTTAATGTAATTTATAACGAAACGAATAAATAATGAGAACGTGATAACATAAATAAAGAAAAAAATATTTGGTAAAATGAATATTTTTAAATACTAAGAGCTTGAATATCCCTGATAATTTTGTGCTAGTGCGTGTTCAACCGCAACTCACTTACAGAAATAGAGGCGGAAACTTCTTGTGAAGATGGATTACAATATGTGGGCGGTATCACTAACGATTTGCTCGCCAGACTCAAGAATATTGTTATGGTGTAAAGATACAAGAAGTGGTGGGGACATTATAGATGTATAGTGGGGAAACTGGTTTGTTTGAAGCAGCCACAGTACCTCTATAAGTAAAACAAGTTTTGGAGGCTATTTAAAATGGCCACTAACGCTGTAGCAAGGTTAAACTAAAAATGTTATTCAGAAACATTTAACCAACATATGCAGCGAAAAATCATTCATTATTTAGATCAGGGGCTCTCAACCTTTTGGTATCTTTTGGTATCGGTAAGGCGGCGGGCGCACATCTATTTTTTCAAAGTAAATTAATATAGGTCAAAAGTAATACGCAAAAGTGCTTATTTAGAATGATGGCGTCACGCTCAAAAAGCAATGGTTATGTACTCTCCGCTGCGTCACGTTGTTGATTTGGTCCTAATGACTACGAAAGTGTCCAATAATATTGCGCTACATGAATACGTTTTTAAATTTAAACAGGTTAATTGCGAGTGAGCGGCAGCAAGCGTGCGTTGGTCAGAACAGCGAACATCCCATGAATCTATTTAAAAACA
Organism: Plectrocnemia conspersa; assembly: GCF_051122295.1. Classification (NCBI taxonomy): domain Eukaryota; kingdom Metazoa; phylum Arthropoda; class Insecta; order Trichoptera; family Polycentropodidae; genus Plectrocnemia; species Plectrocnemia conspersa. The sequence continues at coordinate 12,585,098 of NW_028277170.1, forward strand.
ATATTGTATATATTGATAATAAGATGTACCTTATATAAATGATTTAAATGCTTTTACCAACGCTCGCTCGCACTTGACCGCTTTCGTAGCTGTTAGGGCCAAACTATTGTCAATCTCGGCAATGTGGTGCATCGGGGAGTACTAAATACTTTTTGAGCGTGGCGCCGTCATTCTAAACAAGTATTTAAAATCATTGTAAAATATAAAAATCATTGTTTATATTATGTAAAATGGTAAGCACGTTATGGTTGCTCGCATACATATAAAATAAATAAATAAATAAAAGCTAATTTAAATACATTTAGATGAAGATCAGAAACTATTTATATTTCTTCTTCAGACTCTAAAGCAATATGTGTTTATAATTAAATTAAAGGTTGTTTCTATCGTAGTCTCTGATACATGGTAAGTATCAGAAACTACGATACTTACTTTAAGCGAAATATTTTTACAGCATTTTCTAGTGTAAAAATGTTACCTGATTGTTAGTATTTGTAAGGTATTAGGTGTATTATAAATTACTCGTTTTTTTTTCTTTTTCTTTCCCTAATAAAATAAAGGGGAAAGAAAGTGAGAGAAGGAGGAAAGAAATCAATAACCAGGTAAATGGCTTTATGCCAAGGTACTGGGAAATAAAATATTAGTCACCTGTATATTACTTGTAGAACTTTATTTTTAATTACTTGCAACTGAAAATAAATGACGTCATTTTACATTTTAATTGTTGGTATATTAAAATTTATTTTTTGTGGTAAGCGTGTTTTTCTATTATATGTCACTTTAGTGAAGTTTCACATTGTGTTTGTGGTCCACATGTAATCTTAGGTATTTAAGCTGTATTTCCATTCTAAATTACAACACTGTTCTCTTTAAAGAGGCGGTGGGAAAATTGATCTACGTTTTGTAAGCATTTATAATTTACTTTTATTCTGCTTGATTTTAGTTTTCCACCTTTCGTGTATATGAGCTTGCTTATTTTATTAGTATTACATGCAATGGTGATATAATGTATTTCTTAAAATCCCATAAAATATTATTGGTATTATAAATTGTATGATTATTGTTAAATTAAAATGTCATTATTGTTAAGATTAATGCTATTTTCTGAATCGTTATGAAACCAAAGTATTAGCGAGTCTCAAATATTCAGAGGAGAACCTCTCTCTGATTGCATCGTACATCCGGTTATTTATGGGGTGGCATTATGGTCTGAGATTGTATGGCAACAACATATGTAGAAATAATATTCATGTTCCAGTTTTGCTTGAAAGATGCTTACTCCCAACGATCTAATTTTTGAATCCATTCTAATGTTTTTTATTAAAGATTTATATGAGTTTAGTAAAATTCCGGAAATGTGTCTACCTTTCTATACCACTTATGCATGTGTGGCATATACTTTATTTACTTACCCCCTATATGAAAATCAATGAAACTTTTAGTGTGCCAAAATATTCTTATCGACTCCGCTACGCAAAGGATGTGTCTATTTGATCTGGGGATCGTATTATATAGCCGGAACTTTTTTTTATACGTACACAGGTGCCAAGAAGGGTAAGTGTGAATAGCAAGTGGAAAACTATATTATCGCCGGCTAGAGCGTGGCCCAATCTTGGCTGTGCAAACTTTGTCGGTCCTCTCTCTCGTCTCTGATGGTAGATCCGCGAAAATGCCGCGGCTGCGTACGTGCTCCCAAGAATTCCAACAACTCGCAAGCAAAATCCCAAAATCCCAACCGCCGCACGTCCTCTTCGTCCAGATGTGACGTCGGACTCAAAACTCTTCCTGGCTCACCTCGGCTTTGCCACGGCGAATATTTCGGATACCTGAGATTATATAATTCCTGCCGTGAATGATAAAACAGACTAGCTGCAGCCTGCTCTGGTGGCAGCTTTTTTTAAAGAACGCAGCAGCTGAGTTGTGGTCACGCACCGTGACTAAATTTTCCTCAAACGCTGCCACGTGTGTATACAAATTTATTTTTAGTATAAAATATATAAGATTCATTGAAAAATTTAAAGTAATTTACAGTTTTAATATTCGTATTCAAAAACATTGCTTAAAAATGAAAAATAATTAATTTATTGACCATTTTTCGTTATGGATTCTTACAAACTATAAATAATAATAATTTAAATTACAAGTATAAATTTCTTAAAATTTATTAAAAGGTACAGCATAAGCGTAGCTTAGATAGCCGTATATGATATATGCAAAATTAAACTATTACTAGCTTGTCTTTCACTAAAACAGTGCTATAATTTATTGATGCAGGAATAATAGTGATTGTAGACAGTTCGTAACCTATGGCGTTCATTGTCGAAAGAATATTTTACCCTATCAGGGGCTCCTCAAGGGTGCAACCTGGGCTCTCTGCTCTTCATTTTATTTATTACTGACGTAAATACGACAGTTACATCTTCGATGCCGATGATTTAAACATGTTTAGATGCATTTAATCTCGTGTCACAACTTTGAACACGCATATATAACTCAAGCATTTGTAATTAACGTATTGATAAAAGAATAGTAGCAATGATTAATATTATTATTATTTTTAAATGATTAAATCGTAGTTAAGAAAATATTAAAATGCCTTATGTTTAAGTGGCGTATATGATTTTTATATAATAATTTTTTTTTTAATATAAGAATTTGACATTCCCACGATTAGTTTTGTAATTCGCGATCAGATTTGATTTGTTTGGCTTATCTATATTTAGTAATCTACGAAAGCAAACACGCTTGAAAATTAGAAATCGGTTCGAGGAAACAAATCCTTTCAGGTAAAATGGAAACAAGATATTTGGTGTTATCATGCCTGTTAAAATCGCAAACATTCTGGCCGTTGACAATATATAATGTGTATATATAATAAAACATCACTTATCATTTACCATTTTACATTATGTATTTTATCATGAAATTGTGTATGTTAGACATATTAATACAGTTTAAAACTTATTTCGTGAATCTCGTGATTTAGTAAAAAATAATCTGTTGATAATGAATGGAAAACATATATAATTATATTGACTTTCGAAAGCATTTAAATCATGCAAACTAAATAAACATTGTTAAGGAAGTATATTTATGTTTTAGTAGTCTTTTGTATAATTATGACGCTCTTTTTCACTCAAAGAATTTAACTTTCATGCGATAAACTTTGTACATTGCGTGTATTAGATATATCAATACTGTTAAATACACATTTTGTTAACCACGTAATATCTTAATATGATAGATCATATGGTACTGGTAATAAAAATATTTTTATTAACAGTACCATATGATTCCAATACTAATTTTTTTAAAAGTAAAAGTTTTTGGCTTTCTGTTGGATTTGAACCAATTCAAATATTTAATGCATTGTAAAACTATATTAATAATGTGTTGTAGCTATATCATATATCGTATTATAAATGTATTTATTATCCCTTCACACGAGTTGAAAGAATGTATTGCTTAACCATAGATTCGCAATGTCATTGTATTGGATTTAACCCACAGTTTAACTATAACAAATTTAATTGAACCCCGGCGTGTTTCGCGAAGCTGTACACAGAACCTTGCAGTTGAGTTTCTACCCTTTCTTTGCGTAAGAAAATAGGACCCCTAGAGCGTATGAAAAAAAATCTCAACCGCACTTTAATAACGGTAAGCCTAGCAGGGATAAGCGATGAGATTACAATATCAATAACGTTGGCTGACATTCACGCCGCGGGAGATAAGCAAGGAGCCCATGACGAGAGAAGCGAGAATACAATTTTGTAACTCAATATCCCTTTTTCTGTAACGGAATCTAAAGAATTCGCATTTTTTTGCTGTTTCATATTTTTACAGACGTCGCGCCGTTGCATATTATTTCATCCACAGCGTAAGCATTGAGTAAATACTAGTACTATTTATACGCTATATTATTTATATAAACATATTTTTAATTCTAGCCGGTTAAAAAAAATGATAAGTAATTTTAGAGACTGACCAAAAATATTTAAAAAATATATTTTCATAAGTTAACACATAAATAAAAACTTTCATGAAGTTATTGTGAAATTGCGTATTTATAAAAGTACTTATATCTATGTGTAAATCAGATGTCAGCACTTTTATATATTTATTTATTTTTAAATTTAAAAATTCTATTTTTTATAACTGATATTTATATCCTTAAAAATATGTAATAATTATATATTGACATTTAAAAAAAACGTGTTTTATTAGCCGCGCAGCGAAAGATTGAGATGTTTTTATAATATATTTTTATTTTGTTTAATGTCAAGAGTAACTTTCCTGAAAAATAAGGGTTTGTAAATATTATTCATACACTTTCATTTAAAATATAGTAAGATTTGGTATTCGATGTCTACTTAATAAGAAAAAACAAATATTAAATCTAAATTTAATTATAAAAATAAAAAATATTGGAAGCATTTTAATTTAAAATTAAACAAGATTTCGAGATACGTTTAATTTTTGTTACAGTATTAAAATTAGGGCATTTTTATATCAACTAAATTTAGATACAATGCTCAAGGTACAACTGATGTATGTGCTTTGTTTATATTGTAAGGTCGTAGGAGCGAAAAATCCTTGTTCACAAAATAGTTTATTGCGAACTGAAACAACGTTTTCGTTGTTTCATCTTGTGCAATTTTCAAATACTTTGTAATGTATTTTCTTGACATATAAATTTATATAGTATTTGTCATGCTCAATGTGAGCTTTATTGTGAAAACGCAGCGCCTTTGTCAATCATTTTTGTTGAATACCACAAAATAAATTTTGTACAACCGTAACTTTATCAAAAATTAAGAAGATAATTGTAAGAAATATCAAATAAGCAATACAACAAAGGGTTGATGCAAAGCAATTTTAAGCACTTTAAAATTAACATTACCAATTTAAAATTAAAATTAAATTAAATAATATTCTACTTGCCAGTGAAGTGAAAAAAGTATTTTGAACGAAATTCATAAGGAAAAGTATTTTTTCATTTTTTAAATGTTGATCTATGAGTTTTCATTTTTAAAAATTTAATAAATAAAAACTACAGGTTGTAGAATAATGAATTTTTATTTCATTTCACAATTAAGAAAATCATGCATTAAAAATAATGTCTTAATACGCACCATCCCATCGCACAAGATGATGATTCCATCAGAGAGAGCGCGATGCATTAAATTATAATTAAATCAAATTACATTTTATATGTTCATTTAATTCATATTGGAGACATTAGTTTACAATCACTTTTATTTGAGCTTACGCGTAAATCACACAAGTCCCAAAAAAGTGAAACTAGGGCACAATAACGCCCGCAAAGTGACGGGAGAGCACCGTTCCGTTTCCATTTCACATATTAGGCAATTTCATAAATTCTGCGTACACGCACGAACGTATATTACACATGTACATTCCAAGCCTTCGCTTATCACCTCAGCTGCAATCACTAACTCAGCATCCCCTAGGCCAGGGAGTAGCAATGGTGTGAGATCTAAGGTGGATCTTAAAAGGTTAGAGTTTTGTGTCCTGGCGTGCGATATGATAACCAAGAGTCACGTTAAACCTTTTAATCATGCCGTCGAGGCGAATAAATACACATTGCTCCTGACAGCGGCTTTCGCACAGACAGCACACATACATACACACAAATACCTATACATATAATACCAGTGGCGGTGGCGAAAATTCACAGCAATAGAAATACTGCCGCAGTCTTCTTATACGCCCGCCCAGTGTGTAGTATGTATAATACGTACCTTCCTTTTCTTATCCCTGTATGGTTATTTTTGGTTGAAATAATAAAGATAACATTAACCGCTGCGCGCATACGTATGAAAATTTACAAATATATGTATATATGTGTATGAGAAAATATTATGTTAGACGGTGAAATTTTCAGGTGTGCCGCATATTAAATTGTAATAATCTACGTTATTGGTTTCAGCGCGTTTAGTTACGTAGAAAAATGTTTGGCTGGTGGCATGTTACCACATTGTATAGAATCTGACATTATTTTAAAATTAAGGCAAACGCACATCTAACAATTATTTAAAAATAACTTAAACAATGCCAATCTGTGTAGTTTTCTTTTCTTATTTGTGTAGTTAAATCTTTGACGCTCACCCAGAGACAACCACAAAGCAAATACACTGCTACAGAAAAATGATGTCAAATTCTTGTGTATAAAATATATAAAATTATAGATAAAAAAAATCAATTATATATATGAAAAGAAGACATTGGTTTATAGAACTTAATAGAGTGGTTCCAATTCAGCACAATGGTTTTGTAGGAAATGTAAGTATAAGCGCTATAATAAGCAACAGAATACTATTGGACGAGACATTATTATGTATTTGGATCATCACCAAGGTGGGCGGCACAAAAATTCTATTTGTGAATACTGGGCGTTTGGAAGAGCTTGATGACCAGATGTTGGCAGTCGTGAATATTTTTAGTCACGCTGGCTGGTTGAAAGTACTGTGCTGCCAAGACAAAAGAACAGTGGTGGGAGAACGTCGCTCAATATTGGTAAAAGAGCAGGAAAGACCAAGACAGATGTTGGTGGGTATTTAGTCACGCTGACTGGTCGAATGTATTGTGATGGCAAACAAGATAGTAGTAGAGGGAGAGCGAAACGCAAGATTGGTGAAAGAGTATGCAAACATAATTAATAGATAGTCAGATACGATAACAATAATTCATCCTAAAACGAATGCAAAATAGTGCTACTTATAACGTCCTATTTGCCACTTGTCGACAAAATGCTACTACCCTTCAAGAAAATGATGAGCCCTCTCCGTCAAAGATAAATAATTCATGTTAACTCTGGTCAAATTTATTCGCTGCATTTTGCCTCTGACCTCGATCGGAGGCGAAAAGCCACCGTGGAACGAGGTTAATGATCGGTAACTTCCAAAATATACGTTGCTCTTGTTATCTTAGCAAAATTGCAGGATTAAATGGTTCAGTGAGAGTCTTACTACTACAACCGTCGTGATTAACTACGACTTGACCGTTACATTCGAACAGCACCTGTGTAATTAGATCATATTCACAAACAGACACACGCACGCATGCATGCACACCCACCCACTCACGACAAACACACATGCGTGTATATAGATAATTAATTAATCAATTAAAACACAACCATTTAAAATATGGTACAGGTTGATTTTATCACCGCCACCACCTCGCTTTCACATGTACACGAGCACGAAAAATCCGTCAGTCGAATATTAAGACGACTTTTGCGCGTGCACTCAATTCTTTCAGTATATGTGAGCAAGCGCAGCGGCGATGAAACCAACATGTACCGAAAAGATTCTAAAATATAATTTTTTCCCACTGTGGAAATTTAGTAAAGAGTTTAAGTGATATTTTCAAGGTGCAGAAATAATATACTTTATAAATATAGGAAAAATATAGTTTGAAAAGTCACTTTTAAGTGGTGCATGTAGTAGGTGTAGATGTAAATGTGATGATTTTTTTCAGAGAAAATAATAATTTTTGTTAGCATGGAAATACATCAAAATTGATGTATTATACACAGAGGTGAACCAAGACTCTTAACACCTGTGTGAGTTTTTAACTACCTCAATAATCACAAATTAAGTTATCAAAATAACGACCACTTAACTTTCACGCGCCCATGCTATACCGTTTTATTAGAAAATTTCGCAAGAGATGGATGAGTATATCCCGTTTTCGAGCGAGATGCACAATGCGTGTCACAGAGCGAGAGAGTTTTGGCAAGGTGACTCACGCTCTGCCTCGCTCTGACGCACACATCAGACGGTGTTTTAATGATGCGTTACATAGTTACATCGAAGCGCAGAATATTCCTGCGCTTCTCAATTATTTTTTGACTTAACAAGTATATTTATATTTTTACTTCGTTAAATATTTTTTATATAAACTAACTTTAATTTAAATAATATTTATATCGATGACCAATATAGTGATTCCAATGAATCGAATCTAAAATTTGAAGGTATAGAACTTTCCTCGGATAAGTAACGAATCGTCAGCGATAGAATTATTCGTGATGACTTTTGCCCTCTAAGGTCTTCCTACGTCGTCCTCGTGGTAATACTCATATTATTGGACGAAGACGTACGTGTAACTTTTGTTCTGATAATAAAATTACGAGTGTAAGTGTATTAAATGCTTATAGTAATAAAATGATCTGATTTCTAGGCATGTACAATTTTTTTGTTATATTTTTATAAATGTATGTTTAATTTTAAGCAATTTAGGTTTAATTTTTATAGATATGTTTTTATCAATATATTATTACGTGTAAAGAAAAAATTAAAAAAAATATATTGTGTGTTATTGCGAAAGCTTGAGAAACCGCGCGTGCTTCAGATCATCGGATCTGAGTAGGAAATGCTTTTGTGTGCGTGTAAAAATGACAAAAAGGCATAGCATGGTCCTGTTCTACGCTCAATTAAAAATATTTCGGTCTCTTGACAGTTAAACAACAAAAAGAGAAATTTACCACAAAATTATTAACTTATTTATGAAAGTTAAGACCTCACTTGGCACACAACGGAAGAGTGACGTCGGTATCACACAAGATTAGCGTCAACAATATGAAATATTGCTTAGACAATAAATAGCACAACCGTTTGTACAATAAGAATGTTCAACCCCGCGTCTTTTATTGTTATTATTGTAAATATCTTCATCTGCAATTTGAGCAATATAAAATATGTGATTCTTGGCCATATTAAGGCAGAGCCATAGAGGGACAGAAGCATATTATGAAAACACATTGTGTCATAATATATTGGGGCGCCAGTCCACCACACGCTAGAGGTCCGTCATTCTAGTGTGGGAGAGTAACGTGAGCTCATTTCGAGAAGTAAGAGACTTTCGGGATTAAATAGTTTTCAAACTTTGAGACTCAAAAGTTTGATTTAATCGTTGAGAGTAAGTCACGAGTGGCTTTATAGTCGGGTCTCCCGTTTTTCAACAGTTTTGCCGATAATCCCATTTGAGTGTCACAGCAAATCGGCGCCCCATCCTGTTATTAATTAATACGCATCCGTCAAGCAGGCCACTCCGAGTATAATCCGGAGAAGACCGGCAGTGATCCGGGCCCAGCCGAGAGTCCGACCCCGTCCGGCCAAAGTGGTCCGTTAAAATGACAAATTAAACTGGCCTGGCGTATTTTACATGTGGCCCGATTGATTTTATCGGAACGCTGAAGTCACTTAAGCCGGGCAACGCTAACGACCCAAGTCATTCTGGCCGAATGACATGTGCAATAACCCTGGGACTGATTAATATTGCCTGCCCGCTCGCTTTGATTGACGTTCCCGGCCTGTCCTTGTCGAGGATACATTGAAATGCTGTTACGATATCAAAAAAATATTATACTATACGCATGAGTGTGAATTTATTATTTGGGTGGATGGCAAAGGCCACCTAATAAAATATAATACATAAATATCATATAATATTTACACTCAGTTACAAAAAGATTTTTTAAAGAATGTAATCTGATTTAGGTTTAAAATATGACGTGTAGGTTTTTTATGTAATGAAAAAAATATGTATTGATTAGTAATTAAAAATAAAAAAAGTGGAAAGTCAATAACAAATTAGCATGAAAACTCTTTGGGGTCAGCATTGGCAAATTTAATCAAGCGCTTCACAGCTTCTAGTTTAATTTAACACTATTATAATAATAATGCATACTTTTTATAGTGTTTTGCTTTTTCCAATTTTCCTATTTGTCTAGGTACATTATTTTTTACCACATTTCTATTATACTTAAATCATTAAATTATCTATAACTTCTTTAACATTATCACCTAAGCAATTGATTAATGTGTCGTCTGCAAACAGATGTATTTCATATTTTTTCTTATAATTACTTATATCATTGATATATAATATAAACAGCATGTTCCCAATTTAAACTTCTGTGGTACACCGTGAGATCTTATTTTTTTTTCTTTAGAATACGCATAACTTATTTCAACTTTTTGCTTTTTATAATATTCTCTAATTTATTCAACATTATTATTCAGTCTATTGCTTTGAAAGCTCTCTTGAAATCAAAAAGCACTGCTCCAATTAATATAAAATAATGTCATGGGTTTTTCGTTAGTATTAAGTTATTATTAAAAATGGCTTATTTTTATTGGGTGAGTATTTTAATATATAATATATGGTCAGTATTTATATAAAAATGTAAAATCAGTCGATATCAGTAATGAGCGGTCAGTATATATAATAAAATGAATGGTCAGTATGTGTAATATTTATATTAAGTGGTCGGTATTTTGAGAAGTATTTTATCAGTTTCATTTTGCCAAATTTTCAGTATTAAATTTCTGCCATCATTAAATTGATTGGAATATAATTAATCTAATTGACTTACAACGTTAAGGTAGATAAGGGCAATTAAAAAAATTATTAAAACAATATCTAAAAGGTGATAATTAGTTACTTTGAGCACTAATAACATTTAAAATAAATTAATTGAAAAAATATTTATTCTACTATATTCTACTTATAAAAACATATTTCAATATTGAACAAATATAATGCATAAGTTTATTTAAACTCTCGAAAAAATATTTTCAACTTTGTCCTGAAAATAGTCTGTAACTGCAGTTTTTACTTCGTGATTCCTAAATTTCTTTTCTCGAAGCTCTTTGTTTATTTTTGAAAATATAAATAATCTAAAAGGGCTAGGTTTGGACTATATTCAAAGTGGTTTGGGTAATGTTTGAAAGCCACAATCGAGAAGAGTGGCCCATGCAACGTTACTTTTGTGCACGGGCGCGTTGTCATGCAAAAACATTACTCGTTTAGTCCGTTTTCCTTTTCTGTTCTCCTTTCCAGCTTGTTTTAATGATTTTAACAGATCAGAGTAGTACTGTCGAGTTATTGTGACATTCATATCAATATAATCAATCAGCAGAATACCCTCAATATCTCTAGACGATCTGCTGATATCTCTCGTTTCGATTTGCCTTTGACGCTCTGTACTTCTGCCCGTGTCTGTCGGAGTGGTTGTCCCGATGTCATTCCAGGGTCTGTCCCGATTTGATTAGGTGATACATCGGGGCACATATATTGATCGTTCGTCACAGGAATTTACGAAATTCACCTGATCCTTGCGGTCAGCGTTGAAAGGTTTTCGTTTAATGTTTAATCAAATTTTACCATAGATATATTGTATAACCCAGCTTTACTAATGTACATTTAGGACAACCTAATTAAAAGCAATCTATCAAAATTATGATTACATTGTATACCAAGTTTGTATGACTATGCCATAAAGATATAGTAACTCGATTAACATGTAAAATTATACTCTTCCAGTCCTAGTTTTTACTCTTAATAGTTCAGTTTTTATACCGGTAATTCCATTATGAAACATATCAAAACTTGCTTAGACAAAATATTTTAAACTTATCTTTAATTACTATATTTTTGATAATGATGGATTATTATTTTTAGTACATATTTTTGGGCTCTGAACTTAAATATGGACGTTTTAAATTACAAAAATCACGTTTTTATTTAAATATGTAGAACGACAAAGGTTTTTTTATTTTTAATTATAATTCTTAAATTAAAAATATATATTAATTATTTTAGTACATGGCATGCCCTTGAATTTGGATATCATTTGATTAAATTTTCCGCTATATGGCGCAATATAGCGTTGGGGCTTTTATAGCTAAGTGTATATTTAAAAGCTTCATTGCCCGTGGTAAAATGACGTGCACTGAAAACAGCTTCTATAAACTGAAAATTTCAGACATAATATGATAATCAAATTTCATGAAGCCATAGCCCACCGTACGAGAGTTTTTCTGGCTAATCTAATTTTATATTTACCCTTCAAATTAAATCTATTTGTGTTCTTAGTAATTACAATTTCTTCAAACTGCAGTAAACATAAAATTAGAGAAGAAATTAACATAATAAAAGATTATTAAAAAATAAATATAAACAATACAAATACGTTTGCTATAATTTTATTTTAAACCAAAAATTATTGAGCACAAAAATATATCCAAAAAAATGCGTACGCACCGCACGCCACTGAGTAGCCAATTCAAAACATTTACTAAAATTTGTGAATTAGGATACAAATTAACAGACCATTTAATAACTCTGCAGTTTAAAAATAATACAGCTAAATAAATAATATAATTACGATTCAATGCGTGCTGTCATTCGATTAGAGCAGTGTACGCCACAGCTTTCACTTTTTATCCAAAAAACATAACCGTATTTTAGGAGTTAACAACCAGTTACTGTAATATTATATATTATTATTTAATTTATTTCGTGCAAAATGGGCCAAAATATTTATTTTTTTAATCAGATGTGCCCCATACGAAAAACCTTGAAATGAGCATTGCCGTTTCAACAAGAACAAGCGAGACAATGATTATATTTTTAGTGTTTCTCAAGTGTAATAAATTTAATTTATTTTACTTCTTTTTTGTATTATAGTGTTTTAAAAAATTATTTTAACACTTTTTAAATATTAAATTTCGGTAATTTATTTTTCATATTTTTTTATATATTTTTCGGCTTTTATGGATTTTTTTATATCAATTTTGAAGCTCTAAATATTTTCCTATAAAATTATTCAACATATTTTTTGTTATCCTTATTTTCTTACTCTTTAATTTATTGGTATTATTTTTTATAATAATTATATACATTGAATCAAATAAAAATAAATTATATAAATATGTAATTATGTAACTCTATGTGACACCTCAAAACAATGAAAGATCGACCGCCGTACATGTACAGCCATACCGCTCAAAGGTTTAATAATTTTTTTTATTTTTTCGGTACTACCGGTATTTCATTTTGTAAACGCGGTAGTACCGACCGTCAATTTTTCCCTAATACCGTTATTACCGGTATTGCAATCCCTATTTATGGCGTACGTAAATCACGTCAGTGATTCAAACTCATTAAGTACTTAACTCAAATATTTGAGAAAAGTACTTAAAACTTTACTGTGTATGTATGTATGTAATACTTTTATTAATATTATGCTGATGGTTATACCAATAAATATGTCTATTATTAGTCTGATTAACGTAAACCACCTTATGAAAAAAAATCGTTACAATTCGGTTATTTTTTTATTTTGCTATCAACGTGCCTGGAATGAAAATCCGAGCCGGATAAATTTTACAGCCTGAAACCGAAAAGGGTTTTTCTTTTTCTGGCATAATATCGCCTTATCGGTATTTTTTCACTCCCTCGTCGGTCGGACCTGGTCCGCACAAAATTGAAAGAAAAAGTGGCTTACCTCTTAACGATCACATTTAACGACTTGCGAGAGTTGACGTTGAGACCAATAACGACGTTATTATTCTTCTGAGTACAAATGAATTTTCCCTTCCTAGTGCCCTGACGCCTGGCCTTTTCAAATGTAAAGATCTCTTTCAAACCTTCAACCACCTAACCCAACCCAACCACAAGACCACCAACCGAGCAGCCGTCTGGATCGCTTTTTATTCCGTGCGTAAATTTGATACGGGCAAAAATATTTCATTCGAAAGTGTTGTGCGACGACGTAATATAGAATAAAAAAGTTCTGCGGGTATGGAGAGTAATAAATTAGACGTTAAAATGTGAGAAATACACATACGTACGAGTATTTAGCCGCCTGTATAAATAATAGTTGAAAAATACATAAAATCCCCAAAAAGTTTCGATAGATCATTGTTTAAAAAGGTACTAAGTTTAAATATACATATATGCCATTTTCATTTAATAATAATATGTTATGCGATTTGAAGCTATACTTATATACAATATTTTTTAAAAAATAAAATAAAATTAAATTAAAATAAAATAAAATTTGAAACGACAGAAATTAAAGTACACTAAGGTTCATATGAGACTCGATCCTAGGTCTTTCAGGTAAATTGTCAGAGACTTATACCACTCTCGTTTATCGTGCTGATAATTCATTTCTGTCAAATAATATGAGAATAATTTTTAATATTAATATTGTTTATGATTATTATTTATATTTAAATAAAATAAAATATACCTACATGTTTAATTACAGCCTTTTTGCATCATCAACAATAATAATACTCTCGATGTTTCTAATATGTATTTTTGCAACCGTGAAATAACCACTTAATGAGGTCCGACAGACAATTATTTTTTAACTGATGTAAGACTGCGTATAATAATATAGAATATCCACCATATTGTGAAAGCTCAAAGTTTGCTTACTGGTTCATAATAATATTTGAACATTGGGCGATGGAGCATCAAAAGAATTTCATAGATCAAAGCAAACAATGGGTAGCGATTTTTCATGCTATAAATATGAAGCTTTTCATATTGTCGGGTGCCTGAGAGCAATTTTTAAGGAGCGAATATAATAAGAATACATTTTAAAGCGATATATAAAATAGCACCCCTTTATAAATATTTTAAAAGAAAGCAAAACACTTCGTATAAAATAATAATTTGAATACTTTTTGATAATTTTCCCTGTGAAATTAGTTCAATATTGACGTTAAGTAATAAAATTACCAAGAAACATTAACAAATTAAATTAAATCTTTAAAACATATTTTTAAAATATATATTACTATATAACCATCTTATTTTTCGTTATTACAATGATTATGAATTATTAAATTCGTTGATTACTAAAATTAAATTAATATATATTCTGTGCATATTTTCAAGCGCGTCGAGTTAAAAAAATATTTCCTGTATAAAAATGAAATATATTGCATTAATTTTCAATATAACATATTACATTAAATAAAAGTTATTAAAAATAAAAATGGAAATAATTCATTTTTATTTATACGTGATTAAATTAATAATTTTCCCAAATTTATAAATAAGAAAAACGAAGCAAACGCTTAAAGATGTCGTAAAGAAAAATAATTTGCAAAGATACATATATTAAAATAAATAAACAACTAAATATATATATGTGAATATAATAAATATAAACAAATTACTTAATAATAAAATACATATTTAATTAATATATAAAATAACGTAATTTAAATATTTTTGACATTTATTATTTTTTTAATAAATAAATTATCAGCGATCAATTGTAGAATCGGTGAACTTTCCGTTCGACAAATTACGGGGTCGGTGAATTTTCCATTCGACGAATTAACCAATCGGTGAACTTTCCGCTCGGTTAATTGTACTCTGTGAACTTTCCGTATACCAAAACAAATATATGTACACAAGAAATATATATAATGTTTTGCTAAACGATGAATAGTCCTTCTTCTCCTATATTAAATCTTATTAAATCATTTTAAATATGTTTTAATTTTCCTAAACTACATTGATATTCGCATTTGAACGTATTAATGCAGTTACAAAGAGCCTGTGAAATTATAAGCGAAGTTGCAGTTTCAGACTAATTCTTTTGCTAACAGAGTTGCTCACAAATTTTTTGATGTAATAAAAACAATAAATAGCAAAACATCTCGCATTTTTTCTAGCACAGCAGCAAGTGACACTAAAACAACCTTTTTTTTATTAGTTTTCGATCTATCCATGCTCAATTTTAGATTAAATATCCAACAGGAAAATTTGTTAATTTTTTTTCCTTCAACAAAAGTTTCAGTTTATGAGTTACAGATGCAAACCCGCAAACCGGATTATCTGTCTCTGGTTAATTTAGGGTACATTGTAATATATGATATAAAAATATATTGGAATCATTGGCACATTTTTTGTGCGTGCTTAAAACCATGGTGGTGCCATCGGAGTCACGCTCGTGTACTACTACTCTAGACTACATCGTTATATAAAAAAATTGTATTACACTGACAAACTAGGGTATGGTTTGACCGCGGGCGTATTTTGTTAGCCTTTATGCAATTTGTAACGAAACGAATAAATAATGAAAACGTGATAGCATAAATAAAGGAAAAATATTTTGTAAAATGTATATTTTAATACAATAGGCTTGAATATCCCTACCGCGTTTTGTGTTGGTGTGTATATAACCACAATTCATTTGCAGAAATAGAGGCGGTGAACTTTTTTAAAGATGGATTACAGTTAATAAGTGGGCGGTATCACTGTCCATTTGCCCGCCAGACGCGAGTCATGTATATTGTCTCATTATGTGGTCGGACAAGATACAAGAAGTGGTGGGGTCATTGTATTATACAAGACTGAGTATGGGTTAAAGTGGGGGAAACTGGTTGGCTTTGAAGAAGCGAGAGTATGGACAAATATATGATATATACTAACCTACATGTAAAAACTGGTTTTGGAGATTTAAAATGGTCGTAAACGTCAGAGCGACGTTAAAATTAGAATTTAATCGGGACTCTATTATTCTAGCAAACATTTAATCAACATATAAAGTGAATCATGATAATAGTATTTTTCTAAGAACTATTATATCGTTATATATGAATCTCCTTTAGTCGAATTTATTAAGTAAACTTTCGACAAAAGTCAGTGCCGTCTTGCTATCACTCACTTCCTTTTCTTTATAAATGACAATAGAAACGACATTTAATACATTTTTAAAGCATTTCATTTTTTTCATTAATTTTTATGTTTCAGATATATTAATTGCCTCAGTATATTTAGAATATAATACATATATGTACATATATACACTTTATGATATAACACCTTCGCGCATGAATTTAATTTAACTTGTAATATTAGATGGTAAACTTTTGCAACCATAATACCGTCGTTCGTTTTCAATATACCTTCATTAGAAAGAGAAGGAGCATTATATATTACACAAAATTGTTTTCTGTGGTAGCACTTCACTTTTTAAAAACTTTAACCTAACCATTAAAGATTTATCAATTCATCCATGCTCTTTTCTGATTATAATTATTGACATAAATATTATTTTATCTTAATCCTCTTAAGTGATATAGTTTATTTTTCATCTCCAATTACCAAAATTTTCGTTTATTGAGTTTTAGATATATTTTTGCAACACTTGCTGTATTATTTCATTGGGATGAGGAGGTGCATATTTTAATAACCACTTCATGCCTAAATATTTTTCAAAAGTTGTTCAAAAAACTGATATAATTTTCTTCTCCCATTTTTTAGGTAAATATAAATAATTCACCATGAAATTTAAAATATTTTCGAGAACATTTACTTCATTGTAGAATTTCATAATATATTAATAATAAAATTTACGATATAAATATTGTTTCATAATACATAATTCCATTTTTGAAAATCAAAAATCTCACACATGTGCGGTACCTAAGCGGTTAACAATACTGCTTTTGTGTCAACCTGTTGCTTTTAAAAAATCCCACTCTTTAAAGATATCTTTTTTCAAGCTTATTTTAGGTGATAATAATAAACAGAAAGATTTTTTTATTTCAGTCCCGGTAAATGATCTAGGTTTTTTTTACTTTTCTTTTATATGCTTTATATGTCACAACAGAATCCCATTATCATAAAAATAATTAAAATTAAATATAAAAATTAATTTCAAGCATAATCTAGAGTAAAATATAAATTAAAAATCATTTTTATCAATTTGTAATATACAAAACTGTTATAAGCACTGCTTTATGATTTTAAAACGAGTGAAAATATTTTTTTTAAGTATAATTATCTATCAACTATATGAACGATATCAAAAGTGTTGCATATGCTACCAGGATACCTGTTCTTAGGTTCACCAAATGCATTGCTTTTTATGGTAAATACCTTTGAAACAAATTTGTGCATCTTTACTTTCTAAATATTCTTTATAGATGCCACATAATATATTTACATAATTATTAATAATAGTTTTTTTTATTAAGTTGTCTATTATTTCGTAGCAGTATATTTCATATCTGCAAACGTATTAGATAAATCATTTAAAGACCAAAGTGTATTCAACAATAATTGTTTTCACAAACTTTTTCTCTTGTTCATAAACTTAATAATAAAAAATCGACACCTAAAATAAAAAAAATCCTTTAAACTTAGATCAGCTCTTCCTTGCATTTCGTTGACGACGGTATTTCTTTTTCGATTATTGTATCGTTGTTCACCTATAAATTCTCGTTCGCTTCGCGCCGAAAAGAAAATTCCCGGCTGCGATCGCCGGATAAATGTCCTTATCCAATTTGCCAGGATTTCGTCGATTCTCGTCGTGTAGTTCAATATGGCTGTGTATATATCTCTGAATTGATACACACGAGTTACGTTTAACCCTCTCCAATTTTGTGATAGCGCTTTTCTACAACGCTTTTGCAAAATTACAGATAATCCTATTAATTATTTTAATTTTATTAATTTAAAACTATCTTGTATAGAAGTTGTAATAGATAAAAGCAATTTTACATCAGTAATATTTGCATTTCACGTCACAAGATTTTCGTTGCAATACAATACGATCTTGATCAATGCCGTTTTTTAAAGGCGTATACGTATTTCGCTGTTCAAAGAAATGAGTACATCTATAATATGGAAGCTTAAATATTCAGGGCTAGTAAGCTTTGCAGCCCTGGATAATTGAACCTGGACTCAAATGAGCTGTATCTGGAACTCCGCTCATTGCCCTGCTCGCATACGAAAGGCAGGCGATGTATTATACAAAGGGTGAAGTAAAGAAGAAGCCAGAGTGCTGACTGCGAGCAAATGGCAAAATCGGTGGACGCTCAGACTCATCACGCACCTGAAGGATTAGGGCCAAAAAAAAAAAAGCGAGCTGAACTACCACCTCATCCAAGTACTTACCATACACGGTATCTTCGGTTTTTACCTACACAAAATAGGTAAGAAAGCAACTCCGAGTGCAACTACTGCAACGGAGGCGAATCCTATGACGCTGCCCACGTGATCTTTGACTGTCCAACATGGAGAGAGGAAAGCCAAAACTTAAAACAAGCTATAAGACAAATAAAATATTGAAAGAAGCCGAAGGGCTATCCCAAATCCTGAATAAGGATTCTAGGCAGAAGAAGGAACGCTCAGTTCCAAGCCACTGATAAAGGAGCAATAGTCTTAGGACAGCTGTCCTATTGCTAGCTGCCTCCCATGAAATGTTTTAATACGTTTTATCAACACTTGTATAATCAAATATCAAAACCGATGTTCATTACAATTTGTCTTATATTTAATATATATTATCCTAGTTCAAAGTATAAATAAAATAACTAATAAGTTTATAACAAACCCGCAGCTTTAATTAAGCACGGTCGTGCACATTTATAAATTTTGAAGTTTAAACTTAAGATATTTTAATTTAAACTCTGTCTGAATTGTAGACATTTCTTGTGTACCAACTATCCCATCTTTATAAATAAAATACTTATCAGGGCATTATGGTGAAATATGTATAGTGTTGAGAAAGTTTTAACAAGACGCTTTGAATTATTTATTGGATATTATTTTTATAGTACGCCGCTACTATGCATGTAAATTTAACTAGTTAAATAAGCAGAAATAAATCAACAAAATTGCAAAGTGCTCATTTTCAGCGGAGCCTTAAGCAAAATATTGCATGTAAGGAAAATTCCTTTAAATATTATACTAAACATAAATCTAATTAAATGATTTTTATTTAGTATAATAATAATGCAGGTGGAACAACAAAAGGTGAATTGAGATAATGAAACTATTTTTTATACAATTTATTTTTTTAAATTAGTTAATTACGGTATATTTCTATTAACAATTGTGTAATATGTTCAGATAATAGTATTTTTTTTATTTTATTTTAATAAGTACAATAGTTTTTCTTTATAGTCCAATCTTTATTCACATTAATATTAGTTACATATATTAAAATCATGTATTAAGATTTTTATATTTCGATGTATTAAAACTTTTATAAATTACCGTATAAAAATGTTTTTAACGATTTAACGACACATTTAAAAGTATTCTTAAACTTGACTTGAACATTTCGTATCTTTTAAGTTCTTAATAATTTTACTGAATTTTATTATATTTAATAATATTTTTTGTCATTAAAGTAATTGAAACAATGCGCTCTCTGCAATGCCCGCGCTCTAGTAAATTTTTCATTTAAAACCTATAATTTATTGGTGTCCGGAATATCGTTTTTTGCACGATTTCCGGCGAACGAAGTTTTTCACAATCGCGCTCAGCCATTTTCCGGCCTCCGATCTATTGTTAATTAATCAATTCAATTAATAAGCGGACGTAATGACGATTTAAAACGAAAATGTTTAACATTGCGCTCGGCGATATAGTATACAATGTATGTTCGAATGATCGTCATTAATCGTCTATATGCAAATCCTTTCAACAAAAAAACGTATAATAAATTTGTCATAAAGCCTACTACGTGTGCGAACACGTAAATACGGTTCAAACCTGCGAACTGTAAATATTTAATAATCATAGTTTTTGGTGCAGATGCTTAAATTTTTATGGTTATAGGCAAATGATTTGTATTTTTTTTGTTATATTTTACAGTTTTTTCTTACACCAATTGGCGTATTAGTCATATAACAATTTCAATATCAAATTAAAAGAAGGTTCATCAAAATAAATATGTATATCAGTACATATCGTGATTTCAGTAGAATTTGCCTTTTTTATAACTATATATTATTGTGGTAGTGAATAAATAAATTTGTGTGTTTTTATAAAATTATATTTTTTATGTAAAAATATACACTTGTGCGATTTTATGAAAAAAAAGTACTGCAAACCAAAAATATAGATTATAGATATCCAGTGTATCACTCAATCAATGACGAAAAATATAATAAGAGACAATATTATATAAGACTTATTATTTGCGTTTACATTTAGCTTGTGAAAGAAAGAGAAGGAGAGAGAGAGAGAGAGAGTGTGAGAGAGATAGGATGTAAGGTACTTTAGGGCAAAATTTTACATCGTTATCATTCCGTCATTAGTAAACTGGCTGTTTGCTATTACTATTGTCGAAATAAAATTAATTCATCTTAAAAACGGTGCATTACGGTAATAAATGAAATAAAAAGTAACAATGTCTACCTTTTCAGCCATCTAATGTAATAAATCATATAAGAAGAAAAGGCTAGGAATTATTTATGCCAATTGCCGTTTCTTCTTGCTTTTTTATTACACGGTTATGTTTTGATTATCTATTCAAGAATAGTACTTGTTTCTTTATTTATTATCTAGCTTTAATATTTAATTTATAATCTAACTGACAACTTTCAGTAAATGTTTTTACTGCGGTGCAAAAGTAATTGTTAATATATTTTCTTTGTTATATGATTTAAAGTTTTAAGTAAAATTATAACAAGCATGTTTATAGTGTTAATATTTATTAATTAAAATATCATTTTATAATTTTATGTTTTGAGCAGCTTAAAGAAATTGTAATAACTGAAAACACACATAAAAGTAATTTAATGGGTAAATCATAAATTGATTTAGTCACTAAAAATTCACGCTTAGCTCTGGCGTAATAATATTTGCTTAGCATAATATGCCTAGAATTTCTAGGAAGAAGAAAGTATTTTTAGTGCACGACGTTATTTTATCACAAGAAATGAAGTCTTAAATTATCCAATGAACTGTAAATTACATAACGCCATAATGCACAATATATCGTAAAAACGAAATCATGGGTTATGCACGTAGTAATAAAATTATCATAAATTTATAATTAAAGGAAAAATATTTTATAGAACAATGTTTTGTCGTTTTTCTAGTATTAAAAGTTACATTTTGTAATTAAAAAACCATTATTATAATTCAAAGCGCAAAAAATATGTGTACATAATTTATCTTATTAGTCATAGCCAGTTTTAAAATTGTAATTAAATTTTGATAAAGCAGTGTTTAAAAGATATTTACCTATATTTAAAAAAAAGATACAGTTGAAATCATCGTGTAATTTTAATTTAATTCAAGTTATTGTATCATTATGGCAAAACCATGTAAAATTTCTACATATTTTCTTTATAATTTTGATAGATTGCATCAAAGTAAGTTGTCTTAGATATTACTAAAATTGCGCTGTACAATATCTATGTATGTTAAAGTGCAATCAAATAATAAACAAAAGCTGACCCAAAAAATCTAGTTTATATCGTTCATATCAAAAAACTTTTTTGGTATTTTTAAATAGAAAATACAAAAAAAACATTTATTTTATGCCGTTATGCTGTAAAGATATGGTTTGTTATGCTGTAAAGATGAGGTTATTGATAGTAAAGATATGGTTTGGTCATGGATCTCTATGTTGAGTATTATATTATATATGTACATATTATTTTTAAATGTTAAGAAAATATGTAATTAAATCAAAAAATAATTTAAGTCCACCTATACATAGAAAGATTTTTTTAATATAATAAAATAAAATAATATGTATAAAAAACAGGGCTGTGGAGTCGGAGTCGGAGTCGGAGTTGGAGTCGTGGAGTCGTGGTGTTTTGGCCGGAGTTGGAGTCGGAGTCGGAGTCGTGAAAAATGAGCGACTCCAAGCATTTTTTTAAATTATGAAATTTATGAATTTTTAATTGCGTAATAATGAATGTGTATAGCGTATGAATATTAAACGTGTAGAAAAACACCAAAAATACCTGATAAAATTAAACTTTTTTGAGTCGGAGTTGAAGTCGGAGTCGGAGTCGGAGTGGAGTCGTGTTGTTGGTAAATATCGGAATCGGAGTCGGAGTCGGAGTCGTGTTTTTTTTTAACGACTCCATAGCCCTGATAAAAAAAACTAATCTTATTGTAATAAAAAAAAAATGTAAAAATATTATTATTAATAATAAAAATATTAAAATATAATTTTAAGTAAAGTTCATAACCATTTTTTATCAAAATTTTGTGAAAAATAAAAATGCTGTTTTTTTTTATTTTAAAAACAATTTTAATAAAACAATTCAAAATAAGATTAAGTAATATATTTCCATGGTAATCTATTGCAGTCATACAATTTTGAGCGGAAAGGCACGTCATCTATGTTCTTACGTCGATACTAATAATTAAACCAGTGATCTTTAACTCTAATCAGCGTGTGAGCTACTTTTAAAACTTATCCAGTGATTTGATTTTGAAATTAGCAAATAATGTATCTACTACTTGTAGGAAAACTTATTTTATTATTTAACCGTCTTAATACGTTTTTTTTTTTATTTTTAGCAATGATATTGAAAGCTCGAATGCAATTGTTGCCAACTTAACTTATTTTTAAATCGTCTTACCTTCTCCTTCTTTGTTGTCGTATTTAAAGAGAAATCTTTTTCAGTTGTTTTTGAATGAATCGATGTATAATGCTGTTCGACATTACGTTTTTCCCACAGTCATACATGCATAACAAATACTTTTGCCTTTATATTCGATAAAAAAATATGGAAGTGGTAAGTTTTTATTTTTACTGCTAGAAATAATAATAATTTGTGCTAAAACACTTTCATTAACAAACCTTCCTAAAAACCGAAATATTTTTCAAGGTTAATTGTGTTTAGAACTGAAAGAGTTATAAAATCGGTCATGGTCCCGGACCAGAGCCCCCTTAAATAGGAGCCATGATATATACTTAAAAATTAAGTGATCTATAGCCTATTAATATTTAAAAAAAAACATTGTACTTATTGCAACATAACATATTATATGAATATGATAGTTATTTTATATTTAAGTGTATAAAGAAATGGTAATGGAATTAACCTTATACATATTACATTAAGAGTATAGTAGAAATTGTGAATTCAATACCTAAGCTTAGTATTTTAGTACAATATAATAATGAAGCATTGAATGTAAAATTTATTAAATTTTAATATTATATATAAATTAAAAAAATAAATCAGATGTAATTTGAATTAAAAAAAAATGGGAAATAATAGGAACTACGTTAAATTATTTAATAAATGAAACACTCCTCGAATGAGAAATACCTGAATATTTTATATTGCTACTATTGTACCTATTAAATAAAAAATAGTAAATAGGTTGAGGAAATAAGATCAATCAACATGTTGCCTTTTATAAAAAAAGTAATGGAAGAAGTAGTAATTAAACAATTAAAGGATTTTATTGTTTTTCAATATGTGAACAACAATCTGGATTTAGATACAAAGATTCCACTGATACTGCATTACAAGTAGTGATAAATGATTGGTTGTTGGCAAAGGATACAAACAAAATCATTGGAGCAGTTTTCTTGCCTCTTTTTACTCATTGTGCGACAATTTAAGATATGTTTAATAAATTATATAAACAAATGTTGCAAAAATTACAAAATAGGGAAATGAGAGTAGTCTTAAATAAAAATATATTTACTATTTGTAGAAGTATTATTAATTGATTAGAATGGTTAAATGTCCAAGTAATATTGAAAATGAATGTTTTAGTATGTATATACAAGTTAGAAAATAATATTTTACCAGAGTATTTTAATTAGTATTTAATAAGAAATGAAGATGTACATAAATGTAATATTAGAAATAGAGAAAATTTAAGAATAGTTAGGTATAATAAAAGGGTTTTTCTAATGGAATATAAAAACACTCTCGTGCATTAAGAATTAAATTTTAATAGTAAGTATTTTTTTTTAATATTAGTATGACCTATATCTATAGTTATCTATGTATGGTTACATCTTTTTACACCACATATTTTATATTACAATAAACGTGCATTGATAACGGATTATAGGATGGGATAAACTAAAAATGAAATGATATTGATTAAATAAATTAACATGTTTTGAGTTAAGTCTTAATCTTTATTTATACTATAATGATTACATTCTTGTAAAGCAAAGAAATTTAATTAATATGATTAATAAGAATATATAAACTAAAGAATATTTTTATATCTTAAAAAGTTCAATAATAATATTTTAATTTTAGGCTTTGTTAAATTTTGATTTTATTTGTGCTAATATTTGAATAGTTTATTTAACACTATTCTGTGAATTAATCTCAAGCAAATATATAATATATATAAAATTAAAAAAAAATATATATAAAAGTTATTAATAAACCAATAAACATTTCATTACAATTTAATACTGAAATAATAATTAGCAATTCTTTAACAGTTAAAAAAATATTCATTGTATTTAGGTTAATATTTTATAAGTATATAAGTAGTTTATAAAAAAAATGTTACGTTTAAAAAGAAAAAAAAACACAAAATTTGTAAAAAGCAACCTAAACTAAAAATGATTCATTGCAACGAATCTTTTTCTATAATAATTAATTCTATAATAACTATTCACAGTTACAATAAGGAAATATATTTATATCCTAATGTTGTGCAATATACAACACGAAAAACGTTACATATGAAATAAAAAATATATAATTTTTTATTTATTTTACATCTTAATTTGCTGACATTTAAAAATTTCGAAATATATATGTTGTACGTTGAGTATCAAAAGTTACAAAAGTTATAGTTAATTACAAATTACAGTTTTATCAAAAATATAAATTTGGACAAGTTTTTTCTTAATATAACTAATATATAATATAAAATTAGATTTATATTTTTGTGATATATTATACATACTACGTGAATAATATAAAATATTTTTAAAATAGTTGCCTTATTTGCGATTTATTTTAATAATATTTAAAGGTATAAAATATACTTTATTTATATTACTTATGGTCCCAAAGTTAAAAATTTATCCTTTATCGAAAAATATTTTATTTAAATAAACGAATCTAAATCTAAGTTATTCTCAACACAATACTGAGCACAGTTCTGATTAAAAAATAATTTGTAATACAAAACATTTGAAGTATGGTAATTAAAAGAATTACGAACAACACATAATAAACATTATTGATTTTCTTACTGAATAAATTTTACTGACGTTTAGCGATTTAAATAGTAACCAAAATTTTGTTTTAAATGGTATTTTACTTTTTTGTTTTATTAGGATAGTTAAATTGAAGATTGTTAGTAGTAGAAGGAAAGAATTCCAGCGGCTGGTAGTTTTCATAGTATGGTGCGTTTACTGATATATCGTTATATAATTTTTGCACAGGATCATCAGCAATGCTCTTTTGACCAGATTTCTTAATGTTGTTCTTCCTTCTTTTGCTCCTCTCTTTTTCCTTCTCCATCCATGCTGGTATATAGTTGATCATAACTTCAGATCGATCGTTGAGCATGCCAGCTCTGCCGTGAAATATGGTTGTGTAAATTAGTTGCTGTGCTAGTACTCGTTGTCGTGTGTCCATTTGGTAAAGCATACGCGAAACTTCGTTTCCGACAAAATTGCTATTATGTAACGGATCGTAAAGGCCTCTATTCTAAAATATAAAAAAAAATTATAAATATATTTATTAATCAATAATTTATTATAATAATATATATTTCTAGCAACTCGTTCTAAGATAGTGCCTTTGATAAATTCATACGTTAAATGAATCGTCATATTAACCTTAAAAAATTACACACAAGCTGTAAGTATTTTAAATGTTTTTGTAATAATGCGTATGCTTTATAAAATACAAGTGAACTATAATATAGCATATAATGTTATATGGATAACTGTTAAACATAAAGGTTATGTGGACTGTAACAGGAATTAATGATTTAACTGAAGAGTGAAATTTTTTTAGTCCATTTTTATTGCCTTCAAAGTTTAATATATCTATGAATAATTCGTTAAATTGGGTTCATATTAAAAAAATATTTTTAACACGCACCCAAAAATAATGCACGATTAGATGCAATATGTAAATGCTACAATTATGACAATGAAAAGCTCTTTAAAAAGCATAACGAGTTAACAAATCAAAACTGTTACTAACGTAGTCACCAAAGTAAATATTACTTTGCACAAAAAGTAAATACAATGACATAACTGTTGCTAAAAATACTTTTTCGAGACATTATATGGTGATGTTATGATGTTGGTTATATTATATATCACAAAATAATTAGTGTAATAAGAGTTAGCATATTTTAATTACCTTATCCATCTTTAACGGTGTAGCACGTCGTAAGACGAGTGACCAATTCGACGAAGTAAACCGTACTGGTTTTAGTAAAATATTATCTTAATGCGATCATTGATTTGTACATGACATGTTTATACACATACATGTACGAAAGAGATGTTATAAGCAGACATCATTTACTTAAGATTTTGTAGTTAGTGTGTGTCGAATCAAAACATCGCGATTTCAAGGCTAAATACTGGTACTAAAACTTTGTGCATGCGCATCTGAATGTATGTGGCTGTTCTCATCCCAAATATAATATCCTGCAGCTCGTAGCTACCCAGTAAGACAATTGATTAATGAATTTTACTCAATTAAAAACGTGATGTGAGTGTATTTCGTTATTTGGTTAGCAATTTTATTTCCATCTACGGATAATTATCAAAACGATCTTGTTTTACGATCTGAGTCACCGCAAAGCTGTGACGAGATTTTGTTTATATAATATTTCTGTTAAGCCGCCAGTTTGATATTCACACACTTAGCACCGCTTGAAGTAAGCCGGTCGGGGAATTGGTTATTGGTCATAATTATGTGATAAAATACACATGTGGATGTAAAGTTGTCACGCGTTTACGAGTTTATGATGAAGGGTCATACTATATAGTTTTAAAACTTCGCGATCTGATGTATAGATATTTATAGCATTTAGTCGGTATATATACGTATTTTAAGAAAGCTTGTCATGGGTTAATAGTAAAACAATTGACGAATGACTTAACTCAGCTATTGTAGAGGTATTTAAGCGATCGTAAACAATTCATAACTTTCATAAACAATGGCGGCCGATTGTCGAAAGTTATTTATGGATATTTCACCGCTACGGGGGTTCCTCAGGTGTCCAACCAGGGCCCTCTGCTCGTAATGATAAACTATTTTACAATTACAAAAATAAAAATGTACATACATGAGAAGAAAAGCTAGTTTTGCTATCAGTTATTGTTTGGTGGAAATATTGTTTTGCAAATCATATGAAAAACAGTGATGATAATTTAGTAAAAAAAAATATTTATGATAAAGCTGAAGATCTTTGCAACTAGTTTTCTTGAAATTCGGAATACGAATAGATAGGCAAAATATGTAGCTAAAAATACTTATTTCATTGCATATGCTTGATATGTTACAGGAAATAATACACAAGAAGATATATCATTTTGCAACTCAATTTTTGTTAGAGCCTCGTTCAATGATTTTTTTAAATGTAATTGCCATTTTTGATACAAAAATAACATAAAATAGAATCAATATCAGGTTAGGTCTTAAAAAATAATTTAAAAATAAAGCATCTAAAGTTATCTGGACGCTGCATGCTTCACAGAGCAGCTCCTGAGGTAAAATATTTGAGCGAGAAAAACCAACAACAAGTTTTTGAATTTTAGGTGGATATACATACATGAAAGAATGTCCTTCTATTTTTTAACACCCTAATTACTATATTAAGATCACAAATACAAGCACGAGATAATTAAATTATTATGTAAAATTAACTTAATTTTTCACTGAAAAAAATCCGTTAATTCTACAAAAATAAAAAAATATTTTTTTATTTGCATAATTACTATTGGCTATATGAATTATAGTTTATAAACTTAAGCATAATCAATAAATAATTTAAAAATACATACAATAAAATAAGACTGGAATTTTAAGTAATAAATATGTTTTCTCGTTTCCGTTGAAAAAAAAAGTGCAATTTTATTATAAAATGTATTTATAAATTAAATTATGTTAGATTCTTGCATTGAAGTCTTCTTATAGTAGTTTTATTAATAAGTTAAAATACTATAGCTATAGTTATTAGTATATTTATTTTTAACAAAACTTAAGTTATTCTTTACTTACATATATTTTTTAATAATAATCTTATAAATATAAATAATATTTACCCAAATGGCACCAGTATGATTTTTCAATTAATAACGGCGGTATGGAAAAAATCGACGCTCAAGCCGAAAGTATTCCTGAAATATATAAATAACGTAATTAATAAACTTTTTAATCATTACTAATATGATATGATGATGAATCATTAAAATCATAAAATATATATTATTTGGTATCATTTATTTATATTTTTATGTAAATATAGGTACATATAAATTTTCGTTTGACTAAAAAGAATTCATTAGCAACTTCACAAACTTTTACTCTCATCAATTTTCGGAGTTTTGATTTTTAGGTTTAACTTAAACGACTTTGAAAATGTCAAAACATATACATTTTAATTTTCTGATATTAATAAGAAAATTAAACATTTTTTTATTAATAAACATTTACATTTTAATTTTCTGATAATAATAGGAAAATTATACATTTTTTTATTAATATGAGACAGATTAAAAAATCACGAAATATCATATTTACAAACTAAGTTAACAATTTCAGCCACAGTTTTTTCGTTTGTACAAAAAAAAACAGATAATTGAAAGAAGCTCACATGGTTAGAAACATAGCTATTTTATAGTACACTGCTACTGAGATATATCTCTGATAAGTTATATACAATACAAATAGCGCATCGATATCGTCATCTGTCTGTAAAAAATCCTTAAGATTAAATTTATATACTATCTATTTGTTAAGAACCGTCATCCAATTAATGTATGTATACGTTAACGATGTTTATAATTTAAGATTTCCAATTTATCCATTATATAAATGAATGTTTTACTACATTGTATTTTATCACAAAAAACTTATATTAAAACATTAAAATTATTTAAACGCAACGTGAAAGTTTATTAAGCGGCTGCAGCTTAAAAAATAGTTGGCGTTCTTTGGTCGCTAGCGTAAAATTGTTAAGCGTATTAATTACGAACTTTATACGAGCTTTTTACAAGCGATTTTTATTTCTCATTTTGCTTTAGATGTATATAAACGTAATGTGTTTATGTAATAAAATGCTTTGTGTGTATGCAAAAAAAGTGTTTCCAGTTTTGCGGCCAAAGTTGGCAACCGCGTTTCGCACAAAATGTCGTTTGAAAGCTTTGAATTAAAAACTTTGAATGTACATTAAATTTTCATGGCAGAGTGGAAAACGCCGTTGCCGTGTAATTATAAGGTGTGTTAATTCCTCAAAATTTTCCCACTTTAATTGTGTGAGTGAATTTAATTTCAGTACGCATACAACGTCATTATTTTATTTGCGATCAACTTTAATATTAACCCTACTCTACGTTATTTATAACACGATTAAGCCTATCTTACAGTTTTTAATGTTTGAAAAAAAATCATTATTTCAAAACAATTTTCTGTCACAAAGTGACATTAGCCCGATGTTAATATGATCATTTTTCTTTAAAAACTTTAAAAGCCGATTACTAGAAATATATATGTTTTTTTAATTTCTAACCTAAAAATTATAATTTATTTGTAAAGAGTTTATAATCAGATATTGATTTCCTTCTCCAGCTTTGTCTTGGCAGAAATTTAAAATATTATTTTGCCAAGTAATTAACTTTTCTTTATGTCAGCACATATTTACCTGTTATTTTTATATTGTATTTAATAATTTAATTCAACTAGACCAAGGGTGGCTAACTCAAATGAACTTTCGGGCTACTTTGGACATAATAACCATATATAAAATTAAATATCTCCATATTAGATTTAGATACACTATGGGCATTTTTTTGGAGTGAAAAATTGTCTATAGTAAATTGGCGATTATAAAATAAATATATTTTGTAAGAGTGTGATGAATCTCGCGGGCCGGAAAAATGTTCAAGGCGGGCCGCATGCGGCCTGCGGGCCTCGGGTTAGCCAACCCCAGAACTAGACGATTGATATAAGTCGATGACTATTGACCTGAAAAACCTGGGTTCAATCCTATATGAATCTTAGTGTTTTTCAATTTCAATCGTGTCTGGGAGATCGCAATAATGACATCATTGTAATAAATAGAGACTGTAAAATATTTAAAAATTCGATTTTTTTTTAAATCAACAAAAAATAATCAATTACTTTTATTATCCTTATCTTTCACCACTTTTTATCAAGCAAAGTATTTTTTTACAGATAATATAGTGTTAAGTGAGCATTTATTCAATCACCTACAAAAAATACATTGCCAATGTGTCTAATTTGCCACAAAGTCTTATCAAATGAAGCAATGAAGCTTTCAAAACCACATGAACATTAAAATTAAGTTCATGATAAAAATTATTATTGTATTTAACCATTTAAATAAACAACATTGGCAGGACTATTTTTTTTAACAATAACCAAATAAAATGACGATTGGTCTTATATACTTTTTACAAAATATGTTGTTTATTTAAATTACTGCCAACCGAATCTCTTTAGCCTCGAACTATTTACAACTGAGACGGGAAAAGGAAAAGGTGTATGCTGTGTCAGTTTTACAGTTTCAGTCTCGCGGGTGTCGTACCTGGGTATCATTCGATAAGGCATCAAAAGCGACCGTAGACCTCGTACTATGTAGTGTATACATACATATGTACATATGTAATATAAACCTCACGATAGAAGCGAATTGGACGTTTTCTTAAATTTGTAAATATGTAACATTCAAATATAAAGTGTACAATGGATTTTGAAGAAAATTGTGAACTGCTTTTCCTGATACATTGGTCATTAACTTTTACCACTCTGACATATTAAAATGGAACTTTTTTCATAAAAGCAACAACAGCAAAATATACCCAGTGGCGATTCCCACCATAACCCAGCACAGTTTGTAACAATAGCAAACTATTTCATAGAGTTTAGTTTTGGCCAAAAAATATCACATATAAGTAGTGCTCCAAGCCGCGAATGTCACACTTCAATCAAATGATTTTAAAAAATAAATATACTGTCTACAAAATATAAAATCGAACGACTTCTTTTACATCCGAGGGGTTACAGAAAATATCGATAAGGCATTTTTTTAATCAGATACTAAGCTCTTTGGATTTTTTCACACATCAGGACAGAAGTGCTACAAGTTACAAGAACGCATTGTATGTTACACTATCGTGTACTTACATGCATCGAAAGCTTTGCCAGAGAGCTTAAAGCAACATTAGCTAATGCAGTAAATATAGTGAAACTTATCTGAGGACTTTGCGAATAAATCAGTGCTGTTAATAGTGCGTTTTAATATTACACCAAAATACGGTGGCTCTAAAAGGACCGCATGCTAAGCAGGGTTCATAAATTGCGTGAGGAAATTATACAGTAACTTACTAACTAAACTGTGATTTAATTAAAGTCTTTGAAAAAAATATGCAATACTTCGACTAGCTTACTTAGCAGATATATTCAGCCACCTGAATGCAATAAACACATAAATGCAAGGATTTTGTAAGAATATAATATTAGCTTCTTAAAAAGCATGTTTATTTTTTAAAAAATTAAAATTAAAAATAGGATATTTTTAAACTTTCCTTTGCTTGATTACATCGTTATTCTATATTAGAAAATCACGGTTAGAATACATTTAAAAAAATTTAATTAATGATTTTATTGATATTAGAAAAGTTCTGAAATAGATACTGGATCCTTTTTTATTTGCATTAAATTGAATGACAGAAATTCAATAAAAACGTTCTTATTGAAGTACGAACGAATGCTCAAAATTTGTGTTTTATTTACATTACCATTTTTTGCGCACAGAAGTATAAGTATAAATAGAAGTCTTACTTTTAAAATTGAAAACAAAGATTAAAAAAATAATTAGAGATAATTATGTAGAGAATTTATCATATTTAAATAAAAAAAGTGTGAAATAGAGAGAGATATATTTTACTAGCTTTTTCACGGGCGAGTCAAATTAAATCAAAATTTATTCCGGCCAGACATATAAACATATATAATAAAATAAAAATCATTACCTGGTTATCTCTGCGTTCAAACCCCATTTCGAGCCAGCAATTACGACATAAACATTCCGGATCATGTGAAGCGAGGTCCTCAACCTTCATAAAAAAAACACCAATTATTTAGAATTACAAAAATATTTTATTTTGTAATTAAAAATGTATTTTTAACTTACCAAAGGATATGTAGGATATGCATACAGAAGAGGCTGAGGCATTATCTGATAGTAAACAGGCGGCTGTAAGTAATATGCAAAGTTATTTATTTTTAACATTAAATTCAATTAATAAAAAGTTTACTCACCATTTCCATGTATGTAATTGTCGGATAGTTACCATATGTACACAGATTATTATATTCGTCGATATAATATCCATTTATATATAGCGGAGGTATGTTAATATAGTTACCATAATTAACGTTTACCTGATAATTATTTATATTATTCTATAAAAAGAAAAGATATATTAAAATAATGTTTGGTAGCTTAATCTAAATTTTGCCTTAAATTCTCTAATGATCAGATTTTTCATTTGCATATATTTATTATATATTAAAGTTTTTTTTTAATTTGAATGAGTCATAAGTAGGGAATCCAATATCGGAATCTCGGAAGAAATACGATACCTATGAATCTCAGGATTAAATTTTGAAATTCATTTTCCATGCAAAAACAATAATGTTAGAAACGCTTAGCTACCGCATTTTATTGTAACATTCAGTTCAAAATTCTACACAAACATTTAAGCATTTAAGATTTGTAGTAATCAACTCGATTGCTTGAATAAAAATCAATCACGAAATTTTCAGAATGTTACGTATTAATCTCGGGATTTGCGAATCGTTTAGGAGACCGCTATTAGATTCCCTAGTCATATGAAAATAGTTTCAAATGCAAAACTATTACAAATGAGTGTTATTAAAAGGATTAAAAACTTTTTACAATCGACACGTAATCAAGATAAATAAATTCTAAAGCGCAAAAAAATATAAAAAATCAAACTTGTGACTATAATCACAAGATCGAATCAAAGACGTCGAAGCTGAAAAGACTGCGGCGGCCGAGATAAGGTTCAGACTACGTCCGAATTGATAACCCTAACATTGGAGGACAAAAGAGATGCGAGTAAGAAAAGGCGCGATATCCAAGCCCTTACGTTTAAAAAGTATAAGTAATGTGTTGAATTTCGTAAAAAATCAAACAACGTCACTATTAGAATTTTATATGATTTAATATTCCTTTCAATTTTAAATGATAAGACGCGTAAACTAACGGACATTGTGTTACACTATTTTTTATAGAAACTCATACATATGGTTAATAATTAAAATAAAACTGTTTAGACTTCCTCGGTATGATTTGGATTTGAATCGAAAACATCAAAATATTATGAGATTTGTTTGGTAGATGTGAGACATGGTAACGGACAGTACTGGTGTTGCCCTTAATTTCCAAAGCTTTTATAGCAAATCTCATAAATGCAGACCATATTTTTTTGCCATAAAATAATTCATTACTAATTAATAAACGTTTAAACAATAAACATAATACAAATATTAACGTAAACATAATTCCAAGAAATCCTAACCTCCATTGTTGCTTGCTCTCAGGGGACGAACGCACTTCCACGGAGAATATCGCAAGCGCACTGTTGCAATGAATCGATTTTCTTATCGACCTGGCGAATAGAGCGAGAGAGAAATCTTAACTCCTGGAGAATAAAAGGGAAAGAAATATGTAGAAGTTGTAGACTCAGTACTGTTTATAATATGCAGCGTCAATGCAAGGCGTCGTCGCCGGACGTTGATATATGATATGATATACATTCCAACACATATTTGCGTTTTACTTTAATTCTTAATTTAAGTTTTAAAATCAGGGTTTTTTTCTGTGAGGTGTTTGTTCCCATGAAAAAATAAGTACAGTGAAAATTAGTTTTTATTCGGGATCAATTGTGTTTTTGGCAAAGATAATATAACAAATTATCAGCGTCGATAATTCAAGTGCAAGGCGTCGTTTTCAAGCGTTGTTGAAATTGTATATGGTCACATTCAAGACATATTTGTTATCTATTTTTATGGCAACGAGTAAAATGTTTATTACTTTAAAGAATATATGCATAATCTTTTCTAAACAAACCGGTCGTTAATATTATTAATCATTAGCTAGTAAATATTTGGTTTATTTCTTTGTCGTAAAGGTAGCCAATAACTTTTTAATAAATGGACAGTTAAGCTCCGATCGTCGCTAATAACCAGTCACCCAATACTTTTTATTTTATTTTTACACTACATTTATACATACATATAACTATAAAATGCAAGCTGTCTAGCGCATATTGCTCCTTTCCACGCTATGCACATCATATGGCTGCCGAGTCAAACTCCATCATTTAAGTGCTGGTAAAATCGCATGTTTCTTAATGAAACTAGAGTGAGATATATATCATACTTTAAAATCAGTATCACTTATTAGTAAAGACTTTCATTATTATCAATATTACATTTTAAGGTAAAAAAAATTTAAGCATAAATTCAAAAAAGTATATATTTCGGTTGTTGGAATTTTGCAAATAAAAAAATTCTAACTTAATTGAAAAAATACTACTGCTCCTATAAAACGTATTTTTGATCTAATTCTCAAGACATCAATATTTCCTGGTATATGGTAATGCACAAAAGTCACCCCCATTCATAAAAAGAGTGACAAACTGTGTATAAAGAACTATTAATCAATCGCAGTGCTAAATTGTTTTAAATAATTATCCATAGATATATCTTTAAGCAATTT
Organism: Plectrocnemia conspersa; assembly: GCF_051122295.1. Lineage (NCBI taxonomy): Eukaryota > Metazoa > Arthropoda > Insecta > Trichoptera > Polycentropodidae > Plectrocnemia > Plectrocnemia conspersa. The sequence goes on from NW_028277170.1 coordinate 12,620,666, forward strand.
TGGCAATTTTTGTTGGACCAGCAGCATGGGTTTCGTCCCGCCCGTTCCACTGTTCTTTCACTAATCTTTTGTCTTTCACCAAAACGGTGACAAAATATCTCGATGTGGTAATTCAAATAGACGCCATATATACAGATTTTGAAAAGACCTTCGACAAGGTTTGTCATGGGTTATTATTAATTTAATCTCGGATGATTTGCTCGGTTATTTTCAATTTATTTGAATGATTGTAGACAGTTTGTAACCTATGGCGGCTGATTGTCGAAAGAATATTTCACCCCTTTGGTGGTTCCTCAAGGGTCCAACCTGGGCCCTCTGCACTTTATGCTATTTAATAATGACATAAATACGGCAGTTCAAATTTTCTTCTGTACGCAGGTGATTTAAAATTGTGCAAATGCATTTGATCTGTTGCGAACTTCTCTCTACAGAGTGATTTAGATTCTATGGAGATGGGCTTCCGTTAACCAGCTGCCCTTTATTGTCAGAAAGTGGCATACTGTGTCATTTTCTTTCTATGATCTCGGTTAGAACATTTTAACTAGAAGAACCTTCACTAAATATCTTGGAATCACTTTTGAGAGCAAGTGGAGGTTCTCTCTACACATATATGACTGTGATAAATCTTCCAAGGTGCTTGGCTTTGTTATGAGGAACGCTTTTCACTTTGACGATCCGTAAGTTATTCGCCTCCTCTATGACACCTTAGCTCATAGCATTCTTGAATCGGTATCTATAATTGGGAATCCCTGAATAAGCAAATACTCTCTTTTAGTCGAAAAGATTAAAAAAAGGTTTTTAAGAGGTTTTAGGAGCGTTGGGATACGATTCGCTTAGTTCTTGCAGAAAGTTGTATATCGCTAAGTACTTATTCAAATTACTATTCTCAAGGAATTCCAGATTTGGGCTTCAGAACGTCTTCCAGAATCATTCTTTTAATGAACGTTGGGGCTATGTAAAAAATAACAAATAACATAATTTAAGATTAAACGTACAATATATTTAAGAACAAGAGGAAAAATAGTTAAATGCAATTATAGTATTTTAATGTTAAATATTATGTATTTAATATTGATATTTTATATAATCCAATTTATATAAAGTGAAATATAATATCCTAGTACAGTGATGGCGAACCTTTTTGAGAAGTGTGTCAAATTTTGTTCATTATTTTTTTTGGACTAGCTCGTGGGTCACTAAGTCAGTGGCGTCATTTGAAAAGGGGGAAAGGTGAATGGTTAAAAACTATTTTTTACTACGAAACACGACGTTTTACATTGATACGATATAAAATCATACACAGGTGCAGTGATACCATAGAACAGGGTTTCCCAAACTTTTTCAGCGACAGAACACTTGGCAAATCCGAAAATTTTGGCGGAACACTTACCTTATTTTTTATATAGTATAAATAAAAATAAAAAAAATGTTATTAAATAAATATTAATTAATAAACATAAAAATTCAAATAAATATAATTCCTAATAACTCTGATGATTTTGGGTTGTTAAATTTTTTATTTTTTTATATATGAAACTTTTCCCTCCAGAATTTATACACATCAATGTTGAATATTTAACACATATTTTCAAGCTTTTTTATCAGATTTATGAACAATTTTAATGTATTAGGAGCTCGTATTCAAGCTTTTTTATCAGATTTATTTACAATTTTAATGGAGCAAGACTAACAATTTTTTTAATTTACTCCAAATTTTTGTGAAATATCTATTTAGGCTCCGCGGAACACCTATTTTGGATCCGCGGAACACTAGTATTCCGCGGAACATAGTTTGGGAAACCATGCCATAGAAAATCAGCCAGCCAAGGTCCACTTGGAAATATTTTTTTATAAATTTGACATTCGATATATATACTATTTTTTTGTAATATTTTTAAGTGCCTGTTCTCTCTTTTATTATATAAAAAATAAGTTTATAAAAATCAACGCGTGGGTCATTTAAAAAGCCTGCTTTGGTCAGTGTCTAACCCGCGGGTCATAGGTTCGCCATTACTGTCCTTGTATGTAGTAGTATTATTCCAAATATTATATTTTAGGATTTTTTACATTTTATACATACAGGAACATGCAATATAATTGTAATTTTTTTTAAATTCATAAAAATTAATCAACAAATATTTTTTATTACTCTTCATTTAGAATATGGAATTTTCATTGAAATTTTCATTTTCATAAAAACAATGAATATGCTCCATTGTTCAATTAGCCTTTGTATTTATTAGGATTGCACTTTGCGAATTTTATCGTTTGATATATGAGATTTATGTATTTTATTCAACCATTTATACGCACAATATCTCAAGCGCTTAATATATTTCGTAATAGTTACGACTTTTTTGTCTAATTGGTGATATATAACATAAACTTAACCCAGAGGTTTCTGGCTTATAATTTGATGACCCTGGGGTCAGAAAATCTGTTTCGTGATTTATATTTAAAACTATATTTATACAAATAACAGTAAAATAATGACTACTCGTCGAGGAACTTGGAGAAATAGATTCTGAAACTGAATTTGTCGTTACCAATCAACTCTCAAGTATTAGTGGTAATTCTTTATGTGATTGATAGAGAATCCTAAAGTAAAGAAGAATTCAGCAAATTTATGACATGTTTTGAGAGTATAGAACTTCCAGGTGGGTGGTTTAAATTCCGGTTATTGTTCAAAACATGGAAAAACGTCTTCTGTGGTCTTCGAGACAGAATTATCGCAAGCTGTGCTGTGTCAACAGTGCCGTCTCACTCGATAAAATTGAGAATGAGATGGTACTGTTGGCACAACGGCATGACGTTTAGAGCGAGAGTGAGATGGCTATTCTGACTATTAACCAATCGAGAAATGCATTCATTACATTGTACGTATTGTTTGCTCATGTTAACCATAGTTATTTCAGCTGTGTAAAGTTGTATCTCAAAATTATTTTTAGATGCACGTGTTTATTTGTTAAGGTAAAAGAGCTTAGCTTTAAACTTATTTTATCGTATTCAATAATTATTTATCATATCATGTATAATACATATGTAAGAAGATGAAAATTTGAAGATAAGAACAGAAAGTTACAGGGCTTTATATGGATTGTGTTGTTACTATACTATATAATCCGATATAATGTACTATATAATCTGAAAATACACCAAAACAAGAAAAATGCACAACGCTTGACCCAACTTAAAAAAACTTTTTGTACATTTCTTACTGGATTTTTGTAAAACAACGATGTATTTAGCGACAGGTTCCCATATATGCAAAAGCATAATAAAATTATTAATACATTCCTTATTCAATTAACGTGAAGGTGAAATCAGTGCCTTTACATTTACAAATGGAGTTAATAGACTTGTAAACAAGCATTGTGTTAAAATGTATGAATATAGAAACGTAAGTATTATCAAAAGTATACTATGTATAAACAATTAGCAATACAACAGCTAAATAAATTAATAAAATAAATAAATAATACCTTTAATAAATTTAAAATATTTTTAATAATTATGCACTAAAAACTTGAACTTAAAAGAGCTAAAACAAGCATAGTAGTAATATAATATTTAAACGGGGTTAATTTATGTGTAGAAAAACGTAATTATAAAAAGGCATAACTTTTTTAATGATATATTATATAAATAATTTTAATTACGTTCTAATATGTGGATTTAAAAAATACATAAACACAAAGTTATACTTATACAAATGTTTACTATATCGCGAATTTATTAAGCAAATCGATGTTAGGATAATTCTGAATAAAACGTTCTTCTCGTAACATCCTTACAATTATTTTCTTTTGCGTCTTTGCTGTTTTCCTTTGAAGATTATTTTTATATATGTAAATACATGTGAATTGGATAATAATTTCTATTGTAAAACAAAAATGTAACATGTATAATATTTATTGTTTTTTTTTCAACAAAAATGAAATCACATTTTTCCTTATGTAATATTTCATTGATTTAAAACCCTGTGGGTAAAACAACCACGACGAGAGAAGAGTTACGAATACGAATAACAACAAAACAGAGCCGCGAAATATGTCTACTGTGACAGATTGCGCCGTCAGTTTTCGAGTGTTGTTTCCAAAAATAATATATGTATGTACATACATATATATTCATATATATATATAAAGGCATTCTCTGAGAATTTAACTACGTATATACCTACACTGTAGTAAAAAGGATTTAATTAATTATCCTTAATCAGAACCATAAAAAATATTACAGCGTGAATGGTTCTGTTCAGTCAAAAACTTTAGTTTGGCTTATCCGGTATATGGATTTAGCAAACTGAAGTTCATCTCTTCAGTAAGAACAGATTTTAACCCATACTATATACTGACAAGATGCATGTTTGCTCTTATGAACGTTCTTCGGCTTATATTTAATTTAATTTAATTTAAAGATCCTCGGTCTTACATAGTCGTAGAAATCCTCTAATTTTTTTATTAATCCTACCTTTTCCTTGAAAATAAATAATATTATAACAACTAAACATGTATTGATACTTATAGCTTTTTTTAGAATTTAGTATAAAATTATTAAAATGCATAGCTTTTAAATCCTTTAATTCTATTTAATATATTTTAATAAGACAGCTGCAATGAAATAAAAAAAAATTTTTTTGTATGTATATTTTAAATTATATATAAAATTTTCCCCTTTATAATTTTTTATTCATGTTAACATATTATATTAGGTTGTATCATAAGTCTTTTAATTTTCTTTGTAAATTAACAATAACTATTTGCAAAATAACAATTAATTTAATATTCAATTGATAATCATTTACCATTTTTCCGTGAAATCACCCGGTCACCAAGCAAAGTTTGGCAAATAAACACCGGTCGTTAAGCTATTAACAGTGGTTGTACCTATGCCTTTCAACCCAGGTAGAACCGGAACCGATTACACTGCTGTTTTAAACGGATACCAGGTTATTTTAATTTAAATTTATCCGGCTATTCTTCTACAATATTTCGCAAAACTCAGTAAAAAAATAAAGCCCAAAACAAGAGATTAAGTGAGTAGTGAGAGCGGTGTATATAAAAGGGACAGAAAATCCCTATTTAACAGTTCGAAAATATTGTTGAATAATAGAATTTTGATGACATATTTCGGATTTTACAAACAGTTGTCGCTTGAAATTTTTTTAAAAATACACACTGCACAACAAAGCGGAATTTAAGTCTATTGTTATTATTAACCCTTAGTGATTTATCCATCGGTTGATACCGCTAGAAGATTTTTTTTAAATATTCCAATGCAATTTTGATATTAATTACACAAAGTAAATTATTTAATTAAATAAATAATATTTATTATTGACTTAGAAGTGACCATACATATTTATTTTTTACTTTTACAAATATGAAAAAAGAAAATACATGTACAATTAGGTAATCCATAAATATTGTAGAATGTAAAAATTTCATTGAAAACCTTATTATGCTTTCAAGTTTACAATCCGCGAGAGTTGACAATGGTCAGCACTACATATCGTTTTTGTGAATCCTTTGTTTTACTCATAGTGAAAAGAAATTTTTCCTGTCAACGATATATTGGAACGAGTAAGCCATTTCACCTATTTTTACGAAGAACTATTCCACGCTAAAAGACAAAAAGCGAAATTATTCCACGCTAACGGACAAAAAGAGAAACAAGAGTGGTCTTACTTTGGTTTCATGCCATAATTTAATCTTGATTAAGGACCTTTAAATCGATATATTATGACTAAAATTAAACCTTTCTTACATACAAATTTATAAAATTACACTAGATTCATATGCGAGTTTCAAAAATGATCGGATTGTTAATTCATTATTCTACGAATATTTTAACACTGATAAATTTAGCAACAATAAGAGTTTTGTACTAAACAATAAATTCAGCCGCTATTGTAAAAAAAATTAAAGTATTAATATTACTAAAAATTTTAAACACTTCTACTAATATTTTTTATTAAACTTCCGCATTTAGTTTTTCAAATGCTATTCTAAATTTATCTGTATACTGTAAATAAAATTAATTTAAATCAAGAATCAGGAAATTATATAATATATTTATACATATTTTTTATATAATACATTTATTTTTATTATCAACGATAATATACATTTTTTTTAATGTTACTAATAAAAATATAACAATTCCGTCTGATTTTTATTAAAATTAATTTTTAGATTTCGTTTAAAAAATCATACATTTCTAATTTTTCACACTTCTAAATCTATTATTTTAAATCCTAAAATTATATTTAATAAATTTACAGTGGGACATACATTATTTAATATTTAGAATAAATATAAATGTAGTAATGTTTTAATGAATAAATCATATGTGTATATTTATATAAATATATAATTGCTACCAATTACAAATAAATAGTTATTTAATTAGGTAATTCATATTTATTATAAATTAAATTTATTATTATTGCTTCTGATGCTAACAATTTTTCAAGTTATATAAAATATGAAATATTAGATGCATTGATATTTTTAAATTTTTTTAATATATTTGACTTAGGAATTTAAAAAAAATATCCTAAGTTTTATCTATGAGGTAAAATGTAAATGTTCTTGTTTCTATATCTATAATTATCTATTGTTTATATTATAAATCAGTTTTAATTTTTTTAATATTTATATTTAAATACTGTTAGAGCAAAATACGAAAATCAAATATTTTATTTATTAAGTGGCCAATATGGTTCAAGGAATTTTGTTTAGGAATTTTTTATCTTTTAGATATACGTCAGAACGGATAGTCCTTGGAGGTTGTAAGGGAGGATATCAAGGCTTCCATCAAAGCAAATAAAAAAAAAAACGCTAATAGGGCTAGCACAAAAGCTCAATGTATGGTCTACATCAGTTCACAGACATTTAAAAATAGTGTGGTGTTAGCTTGCGGAAATTGGGTAATTCATAAATAGTATGAGAGCATACCACACGCAGCGTATCCAAATATACTATAGTCTATTTATTTTCAAGAGTCAGTGCGCAAGAACATTGTTTAACGCGTAATCATAACATGCTTTTAAATTTCTGCCCTGTGATTGGTCGTTCGCCGTAAGATCAATCGTTTCATTGAGAACGACCAAGCACAAGGCAGAAATTTAAGAGCACATTTTGATTACGCGTTAAACAATGTTCTTGCGCACTGACTCTTGAAAATAAATAGACTATAATTATTGATGATTCTAGAACAGAAATATTTATTTTAGTCGTGTTGTACAGTAAAGGCAGTTCTTGAACGCCAATGAACCCAAAATTGCAATCCTTAGAACAATATTACACCATAAGAAGGTTATATTATGCATTTGGTTGGATAAGAAGGGCCTAATTTATTATGAATTATGGACAAACAGTTAAGTCAAACACACAATGTGCTCAGCTTTATAAATCAAAGAAGGGTAATTTTAAACCGATATAACGCTCGCCCTTTCATGTCGAAGAAGGCTATAAAAATAATAATGAATTTTCTTGGGAAGTTCTTACATAACCACCTTTTTTTCTAGACTATGCTCTAAACGACTATCATCTCTTTAGATCACTGCAACAATTTTAAGTATTTTACAAAAACAAATAAAAAATGTCAATTAAGTATTTATTGTCTCTAAAAATGCATTATTTTGGAGAATAATTGTAGAGAAAGATGGTGGAGTATATAATTGCTAAAAGTATTAGATGTTTAATTTTTTATAAAAAGCTCAATATTTAATATAATAAAGACGACACCGGATAATAAAGAATAAAGCTTATGCGGTTACATATTTAATAAATTATAATCATTGTTATATAAAAATTATAAAATAAACATTAAAAAAGTAGGTAATAATATGCTAGCTTGTGTCAAATATTAAGAAAAAAAACACGGAATTTTTAACATTATGTTGCTGTTATGTAAAGCTGTCACTTTTAATAAATAGCAAAAATCTTGTTTGAATATAATAAATTGAAAACGTGTGATTGAAACACGTTGATAATTCTCAAGAAAAAAAAATCATATTTACGATTACACTCGGTTCTTTTTTATGCGGTAGATACGTTCCACAGGAAAGCGAATAAGCACGAATAAAAATAAAGGATACGTTCAATAATATTTTAAAACCGCAAATAAATAAATCAATGAGTTACAATATACCGAAAATCACATAAAAAACGTTTATTCAATTTCAGAAAAATAATTAGTCTTACCATATTTCTTCTAAAATATTTATTCATATTTTTATAAAAACGCTAACAATATTTTTTTTTTAGAATTAGCATCGCTATATAACAGTAATTTTCTAAAAACGCATAACACTAATCCAAGGAGTTAAAACTACCGAAAATCGCACAGAAAAGTTTTTTTAATTTCAGAAAAATATAATAACATATTTCTTCTAAATCTATAAATAAAAAAAAATACAATAAAGTTAATCCTTTTTTACATTTTTTTCTTTAGAATTATCATCGCTATATGAGAGTGCTCGGCATAATTTGCGAACTTATTCGAAATCACTTTCATCAGTAGAAGAGATCTATGTCCTGAAGATAATGATTCTTCACAAGTAAAATTAGCCTAAACTACGCATGTTGATTTTTTCCCTTTGATAATATAATCAGTGATTAAGCTTTGCTAATTTTTTGTACAATTCCTGATATTCAGAAATGCAATTCTGAAGCTCGCGTTGAAACTTAAATGCTCGTCTAGAATTATCATCATTTTCAAGGAAATGGTTTGCCAATTTACTCGAAAGTTGAAGACCTTCTCGAATTACACTTGCAGTGAGGGTGACTGTCGTTTTCTTGTTCGGTATCAAGAGTTATACCGATGATATTTTTGTCATTCATGATAGTATCCTCAAGTACTAATTCGTCTACATCGTTTTTGGTATATGTTTCAAAACCTTCCCCACAAATTTCATGTGCTAAAGAATTTATTTCATCTAAAACTGACGACGTTTGGTTGGTTTCATTGACTAACACAAGTGGGGCAATTTGCTTTCCAACAAGAATTTAAAGTTTGGGGTCTTATTTGAAAGATAGCATGTGCAACATGATTTAAACAGCGCAACATAGAAAAACTTTTCTAAATGTCAGTTTCTGTCACTGACTCATTATCTAGTTTATCCACTTTATATCGATAGGTGCTCTTAATGTAATATTTTTTGTGGAAATTATGCCTTGATCCAATGATTGGATGATGCTTGTTGTGTTGGGTGGAAGAAATAGTACCTGTACATTAGGATGTTCCAAATATAGATTAGCTGAATTGTCCTGGAAATTTTTCGAATTTCTTACCCTTTTGACATGTCAAAATGGTCTAAAATAGTTACTTATAAAAAATGCTTCTTGAAATATAAACCGCATATAAAGAGAACCGAGTGTACTTCCAAAAAGTATACTATTACGTATATTGAATAACAAACTTGATAATAAAAAAACACGTGCCTTTAATTTAGCAAGATCGTAAATGCCTCGATGTTTCTTCATTTAAAGCTTCTAAATATAATGACGCTGATATAACAATTTATTAACTACTAAATTTTTCCACCGTCTCCTAAATGCTTTCTCCCAAGTTCTCGCAACGTTGAAAGCAGAGCCATTTCGAGAGAAGGTAGCAGAATTAGCCTAATTAGGACTCATCTCTGGCTCGGTGGGGTCCTTGTTTCACAGGTAGGTAAAACGCGGAAAAATACACACAGCGGAATGTACACCCGACATACCCTAGTTAATTAATAAGTTTCGTAATGGATGCAAATGTAGTGTTGGCAACCAAGTCAGGCGGGAGCTTCCACGCAATAAATTGTCACTGGTTGTCGCGAATAAAAACTAAACTCGGCCGAAGAGAGATCTCCAAGACACGTAAAGCCTTTTCAAAAGCTCATTGTTAGCTGACGCCGCTTGAATAATGGATGCAAGTTAGCATCGAGCTGAGAGGATCGAATATGCATACTTGGGACGTATGAGTATATTAGATTATTAATAATTATTCTTGACCTAAATTCATCTCGTCAGTTCTGTCCTATGCTAATTTCCCCTAGGCTGTTGCGAAATAAACGTGTAGAAATTTAAATAATGAATTAGGAGTCACTATTTAATAGAACACGTGTATAATGCTACATAATGCGATACATTTTATTACTTAAAAGAATTATTAATAATTGAGGAATTCGTCATTTTTTTAAATTAATTTAATTATTTCAATTAGAATGCGATTCTGCTGTGATATATCAAACAAAAGGCGTAGTAATAGACAAAAATAAATCCTGTTGTTAATTAGACCAAAAAGGAGCATCAACGATTCGAGATTTGTTTACTTTGTTAATATAAATAAAATAATATTGTTAATAAAAATAGACATATTCTATAAAAGTACATGAATTGTTAATTTAGATTTAAGCAAACGAGATACAGAACCTATATTGAAACCTACAAATATGACCAATGTTAAATGGTATCAATATTTTAACGACTTTCTTCATATAATGCAAGTATCGAGCGATTCGGTCGTCGGCTACGCTATACTACGAGAGCATGTGTCGTAGTCTTAACGGCAATTCACTGCACAAGGGTGTATAGTACGATGGGGGTGAAACGCGATACTTTTCGAGTAAGAGCAGCAACAGTGGCAGCCAGCCGAAGGAAGCCATGGGGTCGAAATTAAGCTTTAGCTTGTAAGCTTTCCGAGGCAAAGGCGACCTGTATTTTGTTTACGTTCTTTTACTTTGTCAGCAATTTGCCTAAGATATGCAAATGGCGCTTTTTTAGCACGTCGAGCGACAGGCTGCTTGCCTTTATTGAAAACAGCGGAAGCGCCTTCGCTCTAATAATGAACGATACACTATATTGATTTGAAAGAATCGATGGAAATTGATAGTTGAGTGTGCATAATTATTGGTATTGGCGAGCGAGCCATTTTAAAACAACGATTTATACACAAATATACAAATCAATCCACGGTATACGCATCATAACGCTACATCCATTGTGGGTACTATATGTACCTACAATGGATGAACTGTCTAATATCACAAGTTTTATAAATTGCGTAGTATTTTAGATGAAAAAACCATTAAGGGTTATTTTTTATCACAAAACTGGGTTAATATTTTAATTTATTTTCAGCCAATGCAGAAAATCCCTATTTGAATTAAAATTATGTTATGAATGGCAACACTACTTGTATAGCTTTGCATATTTTTATATATATACAGTATTCAGAAAAAATACATACACTAACATATATCTACATGTGAATTCCCACCACATTAAATCAGTAGCAAACTCTCTACTCAATAGAGCCAGAGTTTTGGCTGACCAAGAACATATTAACGCCGAACTCTACACCGTAAATCAGAAAATAAAATTTTAAGACAACAGAAAATAAAATAAAACCCAGAAAAACTATTTATATATAGGACATGCACTTCTACCATACATCCGAGGGATGGCGGAAAAGATCGGAAGAGCCCTGATGAAGCACGATATCCGACCTATTTTTCAATTTAAACACAAAATTAGTTCAAAGCTTCCAAATGAAAAAAATCACATAAACATAAATCCCAAGGTGTGTATAAAATCTCCTGTGAAAATTGCGATACAGTTTATATTGGACAGTCTAACAGGCGCATCGCACACCGAGAAAAAGAACACAAAATGAAAAAAATTAAATAACAATTCTGCTCTGGCTTAACACAACTTGATTTTAGCAGCACAAAGACTGTAGCTAAGGTTAAAAATCCGTTTGTTCCTACAAGACGTGAAGCACAGAAAATAGAAATCCATAAACATATTGCAATGAACAAACGGGATGACAGCATCATAATATCAAAGTCTTGGCTTCCGGTTTTGGAGTCTACACGAGCGAAAAAATCAGTTTACCGCCCTAATTGCCACACAATCACATTAACACAGACACAAATGACGCGTCCCCGGAAAATGGGCAATTAATGAATATCATTAATACTAACCCACCGCAAGAACGTGAATATGACAAGTATATATAATATATATATATATATATATATATATATATATATATATATATATATATATATATATATATATATATATATATATATATATATATATATATATATATATATGCAGATTATTTTTTATCGTCAAGTGATTCGTTCACTTCATTACCATCAAAAAATAAAAAAGTATCGTTAAAAGTCGTTACACGAGGATGCTAGAATCAGTCGTATACACACCTCTAGATAGACACGACCATATCCCGTATACCTCTTCTACCTAGAGATGAGAACAATTAAGTCGCCGTCTTCCTTGGTAAGCGTCCCTTGTTGCCTGGCAATCTTATCTCTGGCACGGTGATTTAATGTCTATTTGACCACACATTGTACTTAATCAAATACCAGAAGGACTTGGAATATTTAACAAAATACATATTTACGTTCTTTTTATACATTACTTAACTAAAACTATTTTAGCATACAACAATATTTTTTACATTTAAAACTTTGAAGCTACTTGTTGTAACATATGCACTAATATTATTTTCTTTTAAAATTATAATTATCAATATTTTGAAAACTAATGTTTCTAAACTACTCTATGTTTTAAACTATACTACAATAAATATCTAGGCCTCCCGGCAGCTGTTTCTCAAGTTGTGGTCGTTATCTTCAACTGTCACTTTACGCTAGAAAACTTGCACGTGTGTGGGCTTGAGGATTATAGATATTCACAAATATGCACCTTCACGTTAACATTTTCTATTTTATTCATATTTTGACATATCGATTTAACATTTAAACCAGTGAGCACTGGGTGATCCATCCAGCAGCAGTAGCGTCGGATTCAATTGATAGCAACAACAAAGCAAAATAAAATTAAAAAAAAACTATTCTAAAATGTTAAAAACAACTATTTTTACATGTGATATTTTTATATTTTTATTGTAATAATGTTACAAAAATAGTTATTTTTCAAAATCAACAACAATAAGTCAATTGGATTTCTGATCATCACCTCACTACACTTTTTAATAAACCGTAATGTCTAAAAAAAATACTAGCGAGTAATATATTTTTACGTAGAAAACATAGTTTACGTAGAAAACATACAAGACCACATAAACATTTAAAATAAGTTTACGATTAAAACACAGATAATAATTTATATTTATTATCACCGTAAATGTGTTGCGTACTGCTCACAATATTTAATACCGATTTATAATTTAGGAAAATTGAATATATTTGGCAAAAAACAAAGAGAAGTTATACTATATTACACAAGCTAGCGTCAAATATTACCAAAAAAACTCCCTTAAGAAATAATACAGTGCAGATGAGAATTGAAAAAATGACTATAAAATTGAAAACCTGAACATAGATGTATGTTCGATTTACAAAAGAAAAAAAATGCTGGAAATAATTATATCATTATTTAAAAATTTGCTTCGTTTACTTTACTTTCTATGATTTTTGGTAATGTTACTATGGTTGATCTTAATAAATAATTTATTAATGTAAGTACTATTTTATACTATTTATAACACTATTTTACTATATATTTATGTTCTGTAAATAAAAATATAGATATGTACATAAAATAATTAGTTTTTTTAGCTTAAAGAATGTGATTTATAGAGGGGCGTTAGGATTTTTTTAAAAGGTGTTAGTGCTCTAAATAAATCTTGGAATATATGGGTTAAGCTGATCAAAATATTTTTATAATAAAATACGTATGTTATTGCTTTTATTATGGAAATTCGAAAATTTTAGGAAACTCCTTTTGTACGGAGAATTTTAATTTAATTTATTGTACAATAATTTTTAGTATTTTTATAATCTTGTACACAATGTATAATTATGACGTGGCGTAATAAAACACTGAATATTTAATAAAAGTATAGCAAGTCATAAAAAGTGTATTTATACGTACATATGTAAGTATTATATAACAAAAAGATAATTACTTATAAAAAATATCGATTTCACTAATAACTTATCGGGAATTTTGATAGTCTCTTTTTGCCAATTAAATGATACATACTAAACATATTAATTAAAAACCATTTAACTTCAAAATGTACATCAAAATATTTAATAATAAGTTTATATGAATGTGGAAACAATATATGATTATTGTCAATTTATTTATACCCATAACCGCAAAGTAAACTAGAAGCACAAATTAATTTTTAATTGTGTTTTCAACGGTAATAATGCATCAATTAACCTCATTTATGCTATCATAATCAAATCATTTATGCTATGTGTATAAAAATGAAAAATAAATACACACTATACTTTTGTTTACACTATATATATATAGATTGTGATATATGAAATATGACTCTTTTAATTTATAGGAGGCCAAAAGTATATACACACAATGTAATTTTATACATTTGTGTAGTGTTAATGTAATTCATTGGTAAATAATATAGGGAAATATTTTCTTACATTTTAAAATATAATGATAATTGCAGAAATCTAATATTTTTTAAGTAGTATTATCTAGAGTACGCTCGGGATAAAGATTCCGGTTTGTTATTGTGTACATGAACTGTGTGGCTAAAAAAAAATTTTGCTCAGAATATTTAATTTTTTTATTTTAAAAGAAAATATATGTTTATTTAACATACATACATCTGAGCTAAGTTGAAAATTTCAACGGACAATGAAAAATATATTATATAATCGAAGAAACCAGACATTGATGTCATTAATTACATATTTGCAAAATTAAAAATATTTCACTAGTCAAAAAAATAATGAAGTCTTAAGATATTCTTCAAAAGCAAAAAGATATAAAATTGGGAAAGAAATTATTCGCAGAATGTTTAATGACTCGACGACTCTATTAAATCATTAGAATCTATTGAATAAATTAAAAAATTACCATTGGCGCAACGATAAGAATAATAACTTTTTTAAGCCTTACAGAGAATAGTGTTAAAAAACCCACAACGTACGGATTAGTGGAAAAATAATTAAAATATTTTAATCCACGGGTAAGAGAACGAATAACTTACAGTGTATATTTGAAGCCTTGATATCAATTAACCCAGATATGCCCAAGAAATTTTGTTCTCTTAAAATTACATTTATGAATAAAAAACAGTGGCACGAGTTTAGTGACCTACCCATGGGACAGTGGGCATATCTGAGTTAAACCAATATCAACACAAAATTATTTAAAATAAATCACTAGAGAAGATCGAACTTCTGTGCCACACTGCATTTAATGACGAATACCAGCGTTGACGAATCAGCGACTGTCCTTAAAAGAGAAGACGAGACAACGAAGTACACGCTACATCGCTTCTTCCTCTCATATACATGTACACGCACACAATAACAAACCAGCATCCTTATCCCGAGCGTACTCTAACAGGCAATTTATTTGTTGGACCTAAATATAACATTCAGTTTGTATTGTTTTTTGGCTATAATACTTTTTAATAAATACAACACTAACATCATAAAAAATAAACAATTTTAAAACCAGATAAGAAAGGTAATAAAATACGAAGGTAACATTTAATAAAAATAAATATTTCTTATCTTCTAAATACTATGAATGAAAATATTATACATAAATATCTTTCCATTTTTATCAGTCTAACCTACATATACATATATGTTAATTCAAATGGATGAATAGCGAGCGCTCATGACGGATATCATTGGAAACATCAGACTCGAATCATTTTCATCGCATCGCATCAGGTGCGACATCGTCATTTTTGGTCGTTTTGAATAATGATTTATATATGTGCGCTCAGATAGCGGCTTATGTAAATCTCCGCACATTGCACATAATGTACGTACCTACATACCAACCATAATAACTAAAAATAAAGCGTATTGATTTTGACGTAACGACTTATATGCGACTACGTGAGCGGAATATACGTCTGATTGTATCGCAATGAAGAAATCGTAAAAGGAATACGTGGCTGTTTCAGACAGGGTACAGATGGATGGATTTAAACAAATTATGAAATCCAGTCGTTTTTCTTATTTCCATTTATATATTTATATAATATGCATGCCTGTATAAAATTTACCCGTGATTTAATTTTCAATATGAGAATTTTACTTTATTTTTCTTATTATATTTTTATTATATTAAAGCATAATAAGATTCTTTACACTTTAAGTACATATGTTTTGCTCTACATTAGTGATCGTTTTTCTTAGTATGCTCTATATTTAACAAAATTTTTTGCACGTTCACTATTGTTTATTATTTTTTTATTTCTTTATATAAAAAAATTGTAATCTGTCTTTATGGGACATTAAACAATTTGTTTGTCCGTTTAGTGACAGGTGGGTGAGTCACCCATCAGCTATTCACTTCGCAACTGAAGATATCATTTTAGCCTTTACTTTATAAAATTTCCTTCCTCTTCAGACATTTCCTGTATTGGACTTTTATTAAATCCTTTGCAAGCAGGTTAGGACGGTTCGTCAGTTTTTCTTTATACTTTATCTTGTTGGTCTCTTTTTTCCCTATTTCCATATTCATGTACCAATAGAAGTATGTATTTAAAAAAAACCATGGAGTATCCAAATCATCCTTAGCATTTTATTTTGGTATCTTTGGATTAAATCTATATTAGAGCTGCTTGTTGACACCCTTAGTTGTATCCAAAACATTCATCTGACGACCTTGTGTTCCATGTGAGTTTTCGGTGCTATTTGGCACTATCTGGTTGTGGTACTATAGTATTATTTATCTGGACGAATGAGCATGTTTCCTTTTTCATGGTAAATGTCATATGGACAGATTTTCGCTCGTTTGCTTCGATACTGAAGAATCGTAGCCATTTTTATTCAGATGTTATACAGTTTTTTTATCAAAACTGTATTTTTTGCAATAACATAATTAAAAGAGAATATTGAGCAAAATATATCGTCGCTGGTATATATTTGAGCCCGGGCATTTTGGTCGTCTTAGTCCGTTCGAATATATTCGAGCGCAGTCGTTAAGTGGTTAAGTACACAAAAATGAAAGGGAAAAATCGTTTTTTAATGAGACGGATGTGCTTATTTTCTACTGCATAACAAATTAAATTTTAGTGCAATATTTGACACTGCTGGACGTAAAATTTCTTCAACATTTTTTAGCGATGAACGATATTGGGATTTAATATGTCTCAAAGCTAAAAAAAATAATTTCACATAAATATGTGGTGTTGAATGGCAGAAGAACAGTTAATGTCATATCAGAGATTGTAGGAAATTCAGTTCTAGTTCCGATCCAGAATTCAGTCAAGGGATTTTTTGGAAAATCTAATTTTATGTTTGAGTCACTCGAAAGCTCAGCAAATTCCTCTTGTGCTTTATATGCCAGATGATCAATCTAACTCAAGCCAATCAAAAATGGTTTTTGAATTCAAGATAACTTTTTAAAATCAATATTTGATATAAAATATTTACGAATCTGTGTTTTTAGCGCTTTTAAGTGACCTATAATAATTTTTGTGGCAAAGTTTTCTAATGATTTTTCTCAATTATAAATTTGTCGATACGGGAAAACATTTGGAATGAAACCTTTTCTACCCTACTTTTTCAAATGTTGATATTTTTAATAAAGCTTTTAATTTTATCATTCGAAGTAAATATTCGAAGTTTTCTTGAATAGACAAGTTGAGATCGTTTTATTCTTAAAAATATCTGACAGATAACGCAACTTGGATAGCCATATGTCATTTTGAAAAAAAGCAGCAAAATCACATTTTTGTTTGGTTAAAAATATTTCGATTTCATCCTTTAATAACAATAATCTTCTTAAACTATGATTTTTTGATATCCATTTTACTTCTGCGTGTAATAATAAATTTGTATAGTGGGAATCCGTATCCTTACATAAATTTGAAAATAAGCGACTTTTAAGGGCATGGTTCTTGATAAAATTTATAATCTTAACAGCATCTGTGCTATTTTTTTTGCTGCAAGGGCCTCCCGATGAATAAGGCAGTGAATAAAATTTATATGATCATAATGAGCAGCTTGAAAAAAATATTTAAGACATTTTATTTAAATTCGTGTATTTAAATATTTTATAATAAAATCTCGCGACCCTGTTTGGGCGGTCGCGACCCATAGTTTAAGAAGCCCTGCTATAGGTACACGTGCCACACTTTTTCGAACGCCTGACTGATGTCTAGAAACACAGATTATCAGTTCTTCAATTCATGGATACTTCGGTTCACCTCGCCCACCACTCGGTGTACTTGTTCGATTGTACTGTATTACTGAAGAAAACCAAATTAATGATTAGGAACTAATTTTTTTCTCTGTTTAGCAGATCTAATTTTTTTCGATAACTTATAACATGGGCAAGATACTTGGATTTTAGATCTTGTGAATCCTTTGCTGGTTTTGGTATCATTATAACCTTTACAATATTCTATTGAAATGGATCGTATTGAAGTCTCAAATAAGAATTGAAAATAAATATGATCCTTATAATAACACTATCAGGAAGTTCCATTAATATTTTTCCTGTTATTAGATCATCTCTAGGAGTTTTTTTAACAAGCACTTTAAATAGATACGGAGTCTCCAGAAAGGACAGTACCATCCACTCTTCGTTCTTTGAGAAAAACGCAGGAGATGGTTATAAAACCTTTACTAAATGTATATGCATTTTCAGTTGCTATATGGATTTTATTTAAGTAGTTTGTTCGCGGTAAAGTTTGTAAGATAATCCTATATTGCTAGCCGGGACGGAAGCCCTAATGTATGCCCTAATGTACTGGTTACTTGTATATTATTGTAGTTACAATTTTATCTTTGAATACTTAGTTCGATTTTATTGAAAAGATTTTCTACACACGGAGGAAGCATATTTTCCCGAAACATATAAAAATAAAGTAGATAGAGCGCAATAATAATATTAAAGGATTTTTAAGTTTCGAGAAATCTAGGTTTAAAAATTTCATGGTAAAGTTGAATACGCGATTTTGTATCATATTTATGTATTATACAAAACTTTGAAAGAAATAGAAAAGGAAGAACGGCAATTTTCGCAATACAATATGTATTAGGCGTAATTATTTAATTTATGGAATTACCTACAAACTGTGCACTAACTTTGTTATAGTCGTCTTACGCATGTTATACGTGTATTTGAACTCTATTTCTGGTAAGTAAGCATTATTCCAAAAGTAATGAGGCAAATCTTTTGAAAGGTGGATATGTTACAGAAGTACATTTGTGTAACCTCGTCGACGGAAAAAAATCAGATAAACGTCAGACAGTGGTGGTCGATTAAAATTTGCGTTAAATGAGCTTTGAAATGTTAAAGGCAGTACAGGGAAAAGCTTATTTTTTGTAACACAAGACTTTCACGGATGGTCATTGAAGATTAATAGCTCTTCGTATGACCCTTAGCAAAATTGTGGGCGTTTTTATGGGTGTTGATTATTACCGGTGTTTAAATATCAAACTAATCACATATGAGGTTGGAATGTCAAAAACTATCGTGTATTGAATCAGTACTAAAATTTTCAATGTGGGGAACATTATTGCAGGACTCGTTCCGAAGTACACCCATACCTCGCTTTACGGCCTAGATACGTTCCACGAAACTTGGCCGCAAAGCGAAAAACCGTATAACGAATCAATTATTCTAATACAAATTCATACAAATTCAATGGGATCGGTTCCAAATTTGTTAAATATGTAACATGCTTTATCATTTAAAATGCATTTTATCTTTTTATTTCATTTAAATAAAAAATACATACATAACAAGTACATACATTTGTATATAAAATAATAACAGAGTCCAAAAACCAACAATAATCCATAAACAAAAATGAAACAACTTCATGTTACATAAAATATGTGTATGAATATATACATAATTATTTTAAAATGGCTTTAATCTGAAGACGATGAAGAAATAGTAACCTGCAGATCACTGTCGTTCTCATTTTTCGCTGGTAAGGATGGGACTGGCTAAAAAAAATTGTCCAACGTTGTTTGTTTTGCCTTTTTGTCTCTTTCGTTCTTCAGTGATTAATAATAGCTAATGGCTGAGTTAATTCCTCGAGAAACTTTAGCGCTACGTTCGATGTCAGGAACGTTTTCAATGAAGATGTATATTCCTTGTTCGAAATAGGAAAAAGCTTTTGGCAATATTTTTGATGTTAGCTGTTTGAATACAACAGGCAGTGTCTCTTCATCAAATGCCGGTTCTGCTTGCAACTGAATGAGTTCCTTATATGAAAGGGGTTCCCTATCGGCTTCAAGTAAATAAAGTACATCACGTTCGTTCAAACCTTCAAAGCCGAGATCATGTGCTAGATCCAAAATGTTTTGCCTAATTTCAGGAAGGCAGTTAACTTCTGCATCAGTACTTTTTACACATTCTGGCCATATTTTTTTCCAAACATGGTTCATTGTTGTTTATTTTAATTCCTTCCATGATTCACTGATGCTGTAAACAGCATCCTTGGTGTTATAGTTTTTCCAAAATGTTTTAATTGAAGATTTACCATCGGTTTTCCTTATAAGTTGTCGGAAAGTTCGGCGTAGGTAATATGCCTTAAAAGTGGCTATTGCACCCTGATCCATTGGTTGGATCAGAGCTGTTGTATTTTTCGGAAGATACTCAATCATGACATCTTCAGATAGTTCGGATAAATCAGTAGGATGCCCTGGTGCATTATCCAAAATTATAATATTAAATATTTTTTTCACTTCTGTGCAAAAGTGATTTTTGAACCAATCCTCTAAAGTAGCTTTAGTCATCCAAGCTTTCTTGTTGGATCTCCATATGACGGGTAATTGATTTTTATTTAGTCCTTTAAGAGGCCTTGGATTTTCGGACAAATATATTTAAAGTGGTTTTAGCTTAAAATCACCGGCGGCATTTGCACCAAGTAGCAAAGTTAATCGTTCTTTAGACCCCTTATAACCATGCGCAGATTTTCCGGTTTTTAAAATGTACGTGCGATCAGGCATTCGCTTCCAATAAAGCCCTGTTTCGTCTACGTTAAACACTTGTTCAGGTTTATAACCACCTCTTTCAATAATTCCCTTTAAAATGTTGGGATATTCCTTAGATGCGGCCTCATCGGCGCTAGCTGCTTCACCTTTCATTTTAAAATTATGCAAATTAAATAATTTTTAAAATTTTTTAAAAAATCGACATCGAAAAAAAGTTTTTTTGCCGTTATAGCGAAACATTTTAGGCCGTATATCGAAAACGTGCCTTAATTGAAGAGGGCCGTTATAGCGAAAGGCCGTATAAAGAGCGGCCGTATAGCGAGGTATGGGTGTATTTGTCAAATAAGTAGAAGGAGAATCAGAGAATCAATTCATCAGAACTACGAAATCGTGTAATACATGAACCTGACTTTTTACATAACTAACGTTTTGTCAAAACAAAATCCACCTGAAAATACACCGTCATTCGAAACGTCTAGTCAGCCACGACGAGGGCTCTGAACGGTCCCTCACATCAAAACTATTGTATGATACTTTTATTGATACAAAAAACAGTTGTGCTCATTTCCGATAGAGCAACTTTAGAAGTGATCAAGTTAAATTGTATGCTTTTTAAGAACAAAATGATTTTTTAAACATAATTATTGTTACTTTATACAAACAAGTCATTTTTTACTCGTTACGTTGAAAATCTCGATATCAAAGTACGCGACGTTATCGAATGTGTAATTTTATTATGTATTATATAGGAAATGAAATTCAATGTGTAGTATGTATCATGTTTCCAGTATATATTATGGGATTATATTTAAACTGGGATTTAAATTCACCGCAATAAGTACATCTACTACGTTACTATTACGTAATAATATATTACCTTGATAAAATAAAAATATTATATTTTGCGTGCTCAAAGTAAAAGGAATCAATAAACTGAAAATACCACCTACCTGATCTATTGCTTAGACCAGAAGAGGACAGAATGCACAATATTGGCTTTAAAAATATTAATAATTTTTAGAGCTTTGTCTATTTTTATTAAAAAATATTTTGATTTACATTTTTTTAAAAGTAAATGTTTTTTGTGCAGCATCATATAATTTAATTATTATTGAGCTTAAAAAGTTTTGACTATATTTGAAATTTATAATAAATTAAACATATATAAAATCTATAATAAACTAAAAATATTTGAAGTCCATAAAAAAATAAAAATTGAGAAAATCTTCAAATTTAATAATGAAACTTTATAATTTTAAAAATATTTAACTAGTGTTTTACAATCTTGTGTAGTTTCCTTTCGAAGGCGTCAATATAAATGGGATTTCCGTAACACATGTGTTTCTTATATTAGATAGCGCGAATACTTATTTTGAGACTTTGCCTCCTTATGAAGGAAATGTTATTTTAAAAAAATTCTCTAAAAACTATAAATTGGTATATATAAACAAAGAGTGAATCTTCTCATGCTGAATTCATTGTCAGCAAGTATTATTTCTTTATAAAAATCGTACTACATAAGTTTGATGTAACTGAATATCTTGAATTTGCCTATGCCTAAAGAAGAATGATGGCACAGAATAAAAATTGATTAAAAACCATGACGTATACATACATATTTTGCCACATTGGAATTAAACATAAGCCACTCTTAGATATTTTGCTTATCGATTATTCCAGTTATGCAATCATTGTAAATTGTCGTCTATTAGATAACAACCAAGAAACTACACATACATATGTGAATCGTCACTCGGAATGGAACGATCTAGGTAAATTTTTTTAGGCTGCAATAATGGTTTTAATTTATTTTGCTGTAATTAAGCTTCTTCAGCTAAATAACCAACTGCATCACAATCATTGTCACGCGATCGTCGTAAAAGGTAGTATCCCCAAATATCAATAGATTTACACGGTCGATATTAACCTCAATCTTCATACGTACTAAGTATATATTACATGTTCACGTTTAAAACGTACCTAGTTTAGTCCAATCATGCATTAAATCGGAAGCAATGATAATGTTTAGGTATTATAAAAAGAAAAACTCACTTTTCGGCCTCGGAGCCCATCGATGGGAATTCAAAATTTGAAGTTTTCATTACGAAGATTGTTTATGATTATTTATCTAGTATAATCAATGTATTCTTATAATCTTTACACATATTATGTATATATTTCATTTTCATAGTTATAACATACCTATTTAATTTGTAATCCGAATATTTAATTTCAGTAAAATCGAACAACGCACATGACGAATTAATGAAAATTATGGTCGCGTAGCAAAAGTTTATTTATAAATAATAATTATTTGAAACTGTTGTCATGTTGATGTCGGCCATCTTGTTTTATATTAGAATGCTTGGTTTCCGAATGCAATACCGGTGGCTCGAAAATTAATCGGAGCAAATTTAATTTTTATTTTTTTATTATAATTAAATATATTTTCTATGTTTACGTTTATTATTATACACCGTACATACAAAGCGATACAATTCACTAAGTAGAAAATTGAGCGGAGAATATTTAATTTTAACCCTTTGCGCTCGTAAGTCGACTATGTGTCGACATCGTATTTCAAGCGTTGCACTCGAACGTCGACAATATGTCGACAAAACTTTGAATGCATTTATTGGCTTTGTGCTCAAGCAAATTTTGAAAATTTAAATTTATTAATAGTAAAAAGACTTCTGTTAAACACATTTCAGTAATATTGAATTTTTAACTTATGCAAATAACTCAATAATTTTAAATTTCCAAGTGTAAGTTTATTGTAAAATTTTTCATCGGAACATGGTCAAAGCGCGCGCTGTTAGGACGGCATCGCGCTAGACTTGACAGATGTAGGTTGGCAATTATTGCTCTAAAACTGATTTTTTCCTTCAAAGGGCATCTATATTTTTATGATATGGGATGAAACGGGATCATATGCTCTAATTGTGAATAATTAGTACTTTATATTGTGTGTCTGTTATGAAATAAAAATAAAATTTGTATGACGGAAAAAAGAGCGAGATGCCGTTATGCAAGCAGAGCTCGCTTACTCGCTCGCACTAATAAAATGAGCGATTGACAACTATCGACCTGGGTACTCAACTCAAATGATAATATTGGTCTCGACACATTTAATTTATTTTCGAGCTAGTAAATTACTAAATTATGTCTAACAGAATTAGTAATCTGTGTTTTATATATTTATAAATACATATATTAATTTTATTTTAAAAATTATCCATATAATTACGAATGACGATATAATAATAGATTTTTAAGGACGTGACGATGAATTTGATATTAACCGTGATATTATTACTGTGACAGTAAAAGTATGCGTTTATGCTAAGACTATTTCTACCAGTTTTAAATCTTGTACAAGTATTTCAAGTTTCAAGTTTTAGGATAATTTTTTAATGTAATATTTTTTTATGATCAATTTATTTATATTTTTAAAAACTGTTTTAATAAATTCAAAACTTAAAAAATAAAGCCACGAGGCCAAACTACGCTGGTTCGCTCTAGATGTAAGAACGCCTGCCAATTCAAAACAGACCCCCACAAAAAAACAATGAAATATTTATCATTTCTGCCTCAAATGGGCAAATACATACGAAAACTTGTAGAATATTTGTCTAAATATAAAATTTGATCATTTTCACAAAATATAATAAAACTTTACCGGCCCCACCTAATATTTTTTATGTACAAAAAAATGGGTGGGGCCTGGCCCCGATTGCATTTAGATTATCACTACAGCTGATATTTTTGAGCGCCATTTTGAAATTTGTTAATATGTTAATATGAATAGGGAGCACCTATTTATGCCATATTTTAAAAAATATTATGGTTCAAATAATTCTAGTGATTTACAGCCTTAAATTATACTAAAAAGCCATTTTATTAGGCTCAAATGTTTACGGCACCTTTAAATGTCAAATGAGTACTGGCGATTTTCTTGATGACATCTATAGAAGTCATCCGCGGGGAAAGGGTTAAAAGTCTTCTAAGACATATTTTTTCAGTGAGTTTTAGGATTGTATTGTACTTATAAAAAAGTATCCATATTTAACACTCTACAGGTGGATGACTCAAATATGCGTCATTGAAAAACTATTGTTAAAAGCCGTTTATGCACAACATAATCAATACTTACACGTTTATTTGGATAAGATTTAAAACACAGTTTGCAAATTAGTGATATCTATTATATATTGTTAACTATAATTACAGCTTACAATCAATAGATGTCGCTTAGCAGCTAGGGCCTAATTTTAATAATAGCGCATTCCTATTATTAAAATGTTTAGTTTGCTGCGGGGACCTGAACCGATAGCCTCTTGGATATCAGTTCAACGCCTTAAGGACTGCGACATTCCGGTTATACAAGACAATCTAAATATAAAGTTGTAAAATCGCCATGACGCACTTTGAAAGTCTCTCTGTAAAACATATGACTGAAGAATATAGACAAGGTTATTTTACTCGTCTAACCAGGGGTCGGCAAACCTTTTTTGTGAAGGACCAGATTGTAACTATTTTAAGCTCAGCGGGCCAGGAAGCAAAATTAAAATGAGCTTTATCATTTCTCTCAAATATTCAAATGTGGTGTAAATTTGAAATATAAGCACTGTTTTTCTTTTAGCTCTAAGTTCAATCTGTTAAGAAATCTCATGATATCTGCAGCAAAGGCTAATTCTCAAATCTATTTAATATCAGATGTTACAAATTTTATTCGAAATTCACTTTAAAATGTACTTTGTTAACGTTTTTCAACTTTATTAATAATATTTTTATTTGTAGTTGTTCCATGCGAACTAATCATTAAAACTAATTTTTCAGTCACTTAAACATAGCATTGACTGCTTGAATAAATAATTTAGTGCAAACCAGTAACTTACTTAGTAACTTACTGTTTGCAGAAGCCTTTAAAACTGGATAAATATTGCTACTATTTATACATAACCCTTCACTTATACAAAATATTAACTATTTGGCAAAGGCTACATGTAATATTTTGACTTAGAGAGCCATGCAAAAGCCTGAATTCAGCAATGGTGTTAAGAGTCGAAAATAATTTAAATCCACCAAATTGAGTTAAAAAAACTGTTATTTAGTTGTCTATTGATGTTACACACAATGTGCTTATCTTTTAGCAACTGTTCTCGCCAAAGAACTGGTAGACGAACAAATCTATTGCAAATGGCGTTACGTGGGCAATGAAGATGCTGTCAAATTTAAACTGCATAACGTCACAGTGAAATCCAAAGCAATAGGAGTACCTTATAAGGTGATACCTAGCTAGCTCCTTAACTCGACGGTTGGCCGCTCTATTATAGCACATACTTTGATTTTTTTAAATGTCAAATCTAACAATTACTTGCAGGCCGGATTAAAATAAGCAGAGGGCTGGATTTGGCCGTAATTTTCTGACCTCTGCCATAGACAGTGAATATATTAAAAAAATATCTAATTTAATTTGGCCTTCTTTTTCATATTTTAAATATTCCTATCCTAAGTGCACGTAAACGCAGGACAAATAGCCCCTGGACATATACCCCCCATCAAAACTCCCCTGGAAATTAACCCCCCCGTACAAATAATCCCCTGTGCAAATAATTAGTATTGATACTGATTATTCGTATTAAACATTCTTTTATTAAAATAATGACCATTTATTATAAATACTAACAACTTATATAAAATACTTATCTTTATACGTGGCGGGGGCTAATTGTCAGGGGGGTTATTTGCATGGTGGGTTAATGGTCAGGGGGTTATTTGCACGGGGGGTCAATGTCCAGGGGGGTTTTGACGGGGGGTTATTGTCCAAGAAGTATATTTCCAGGCGGTTAGTGTCCTAGAACCATATTTACTAATCTACATTCTCCTTTATATATGGACCTTCGCTTTACTTTATTCAGAATCTCATTATCGGCAACTTAGCGTCAAAAGTGTTAAATTTTCTTTTAAAAATCATTGGTTAAATCGTCAAAATGTATCCTTTTGCTTAAAACATATGTGCTGATGTGCATATTGTTTGTGTTTTATTTATTGTAAGGTGCATCCCAATTTTTCGTATTATCTATGTTTTAAAACTTTATTATATGTTATTATATGTTTTATTTAACTAACAGTACATTTTTTATCTTTTATAATAGGTTCAATTTGATTTTATAAAAAGTCTAAAACTTGTTAATGGGAATATATTAACTATTCACCAAGAAAAAACAACAATTAAAAAAACTAAAAACTAAGGTTTTACTAAGAAAAAAAAACAACAATTAAAAAACTTGTGCATTTTGTAATTTTAATCTTGATTTTATTATATTGTAACCATTCTTTTTTTGTATGAACGCAAATTGTTGATCGATGTTATGAGCGCTAAGCGCTATAGAAAGAGCGCGATGCGCAAGATAATAAGCGCATTGCGCAAGACAATAAACGATAGGTGCAAAAAAATACAAGCAGGTCAATATTTTAATTATTCAGAATTCATATGACATCTAGCAATTTCTTAATGGTTATAAACCCCTGCCGCTTCATCACTCAGCTGTTTTTTAAATAATTTATTTATTTGTTTTACCGCGCATTTGATTGCGATGGACGAAAAATCATCTAAAAACATCATTACATTTACCTTCCTATACTATGTATACCTAATACTATGTAATTTATTTTTTGTGAATAGTAAGTACAATTCTTCGTCAACACATTTCAATAAATTATTCTTTTCTAAGTTTCATGGTTAACGTTTTACAAATTATTTAAAAAAGTACAATAAAAAAAGTTATTTTTCGATTAAAGTATTTAAATTATAATATATTTTTAATATTTAATTTATTGTTTTTTCACTAAAATACTGACAAACTATCAATCTTTCGCTGTGTAAATTTTAATTTGTAAAAAGATTAACCAAAACATGTTTTATTTCATTTTTACTTCCAAAAATTGAACTTAAAAAAAATCTTGAAATTAAATACGAGCTGGCACTACCCCAACCAAAAAAAAAATACGAGTGCAAAGGGTTAAGTTATGCGCGTCCGGAATATAAGGTGCTCGTCTAGTATGGAGTTACACCAGTAGCACTATTTTTTTTATAAATTGTAAGTCATCTAAAACAATTAAAGACTACGATAGAAATAACCTTAAATTTAAATATAAGTACAAAATGCCAAAGCACATATGTCAATAAATTGTAAAATGTGTTTTAATTTTTTTCTTTAAATGATAACCAGTATTGTTTTGTTAAATATACTCATATTTTTATTACATTGTTACACATATTAAATTATAA